>NC_052624.1:185691687-185956687 GCF_016161935.1 Mauremys reevesii | reverse complement strand
AGCTTTCCTATGATGAAAAGAATGTTGAAACACTGAGCAACTATGATGATGACATTGATGAAAATTCTATGGAAGAGGACCCAGAATTAAAGGACACAGCAAGTGACTCATCCAAACCACTTATATCTTACTCCGGGTCTTGTCCTCCTTCACCGCCTTCTGTAATTTCCAGTATTGCTGCTCTGGAGAATCAAATGAAAATGATTGATTCTGTCATGAACTGTCAGCAGCTGACCAGTTTAAAATCCATAGAAAATGGATCAGGTGAAAGTGACCATTTGAGCAATGATTCCTCATCAGCTGTTGGTGATCTCGAAAGCCAGAGTGCAGGCAGCCCTGCGATGTCAGAATCTTCTTCCTCCATGCAAGCTTTGTCTCCTGTAAACAGCAATAGTGAAAGTTTTAGATCAAAGTCCCCAGGTCTTAGCAACCATGGAGAACCACAGGAAATACAATTAAAGACAGAAAAACCTGATAGTCCACCATCTGCTGCTGAAAATGGAGGTGCTTTAGATCTGACATCCACCAACCCGGGAAGACCAGTCATCAAAGAGGAGGCTCCTTTTAGCCTGCTGTTCCTGAACAGAGAACGTGGTAAGTTTAAAAGTACTGTTTGTAATATCTGTGGCAAGCCTTTTGCTTGTAAGAGTGCATTGGAAATTCACTACCGCAGCCATACTAAAGAACGTCCATTTATTTGTACAGTCTGCAATCGTGGGTGTTCCACTATGGGTAATTTAAAACAGCACTTACTGACGCACAAATTAAAAGAGCTGCCTTCTCAGTTATTTGAACCCAACTTTACTCTAGGTCCCAGCCAAAGTACTCCTAGCCTGGTCACCAGCACTGCGCCTACCATGATCAAAATGGAAGTGAATGGTCACAGCAAGCCGATCTCACTGGGTGAGGTTCCCTCGCTTCCAGCTGGAATCCACGTTCCTGCTGCACCACAGACAGTGATGAGTCCAGGCATCACTCCTATGCTGGCACCCCCACCACGTCGGACTCCCAAGCAACATAACTGTCAATCGTGTGGGAAGACCTTCTCCTCAGCAAGTGCACTACAGATACATGAGCGCACCCATACTGGTGAAAAGCCATTTGGTTGCACAATCTGTGGTAGAGCTTTTACCACAAAAGGGAATCTTAAGGTAAGAAGAAAACTCTCAAATCTCAAACAAAACTGTAAGGAATGTGGGGTTTAAAAATGTACAACATCTGAACTTAGCAAGCTCTCATTTTGTTGTTGTCATCAAGGCGTGGAGGAAAGAGAAGATAAAGAAAACATTTATTGTATGGTGCTGTTTCATGGTCTCAACATGTTTAAAGAACCAGGGCTTGATCCTACCCTCTGATTTGTGGGTGCACATTGCTGTGTACTTTAAAATCAGCTCCAAGAGCTTGCATACACATACGTGACAAGGCACGTGGTGGCGCACACCTGAGTCTCATAGAATGTATCTGCGTTGTACATTTGTGCCATCCTTGTGGAACACTGGTGTGAAATAAGCTTGCTATATAAAAAAGGTGGAAAGAAATAAAGCACAAATCACTGCAAAGAGGCAGGAATGACACAGAATCCTGTGACAGTCAGTGAGCCATTTTAACCTGTACTCTGTGCAATTGTGTACGTGGTTGCCAAGGAGGGTGGTAGGCAAAGATTATTCCTAAACCCTTTCTAACTAGAAGACCTCCCCATATATGAAAATAATTTTAAAAACATTATGGGCACCCTTTAGCTGTTAAGATGTAACTCTGCTCCCTTTTCTCCTCTTGTTGTTGTGTGGTAAAATTATAAGCAATGCTTCTCCAGTGACCCAGAGTTTACTGGGATGCCTTTGTTACACAGTCCAGTTTCCACTCTGCATGTAGTGCATGTGTCACTATGCAGGTTGGTAAGCTGGTACTCAGCGACATAAAATGATGTATCACGGGAGCACCATCTCTCGTCCTCACAACCCAGGTAAGCGTCAGGAAGTTAGAGGCATCAAGGGCCACACCTTAGTAAAAAAATATTTTTAATGTATATAATGTTTGAGGAAAGAGAATAAGAATGAGTGAAGTAGTGTCAGGAGAAATATTAAGAGAACAGAGGAGAGAGAGACAGGAGGACACAAAAAGGTCAAGGGCAGAGGAAATAACACTTAGATGGGGTAAGAGGCTTAAGACTTCTAAGTGTCCCCTAGGCCTAGTAATTGTCAAGGTGGTCTTGTGTTTTTATGCATGTCAGAACTTCCAGCTGGCATTTGAAATTGTCTAACCTAAAGGATTCATATACCTTGTATTTGTTTTCAGTGAAAAGAAATGTGTAGGTTGACGACTTACATGAATATTTTTTAAAAAGTTTTAATATGGACTACAACTCCCATTGTCCATAAGAATACCGCTTGGCAAAATAATTGTAATCTAATTTCATTAAATGTGAACTTAAGGATGGCTTTTTTCTCTTTGTTTTATTTTAATTGCTATACCGAATATTCAGACCAACTAGCTTATTGAAATATGCTAATTTGTAGATGTTTCCCATTTCTATTTTCTATACAGGTTCACATGGGAACTCATATGTGGAATAATGCCCCTGCAAGACGTGGTCGTCGACTATCCGTGGAAAACCCAATGGCTTTGTTAGGTGGTGACGCTCTGAAGTTTTCTGAAATGTTCCAAAAGGATTTGGCAGCTCGGGCAATGAATGTTGACCCAAATTTTTGGAACCAGTATGCTGCAGCTATCACTAACGGACTTGCTATGAAGAACAATGAGATTTCTGTCATACAGAACGGAGGCATTCCCCAGCTCCCAGTAAGTTTAGGTGGAAGTGCCATTCCATCTTTAAGTAACATTACCAGTGGCATGGACAAAGCTCGCACTGGCAGCAGCCCTCCCATTGTTGGTCTGGACAAAGCAAGTTCTGAAACTGGAGCCAGTCGTCCATTCACAAGATTTATTGAGGATAACAAAGAGATTGGCATAAATTAAAAGCATTCAGTACAAATAACTGTTGGACCACTACTCAACACCACATTTGTTCTATTTCATGTACAGTTTTTGAAGTTAAGATTAGTTTCCTGACCTAAATACATAGGTTCCCTTTAAAATTTTCCCATAGCAAAAATACGTAACTTTGTGGCTGCTGAAAAGTTGTCTTGCAAGATCTGCATGGTACTTCTTTCAACAGTGAGTTTGACTGTTATTGAGAACTTTAAAACCTTTTTAATTTAAGTTAACAAAAACAAAAAAATCATTGGATAACTGCATTAGGGACAGAAAGAGTCTAGACTACGTCCACTTTGCTTCTTAAAATATTAATATCAACTGAGAAAAGGGGGCTTCACTATGGCATTCCTGTCAAACTTATTTGCTGGTTTTATTCAAATTAGTTAGAAACTTGAACTATGTTTTTAGGAATCTTAATCTTAAATAAGTGATTAGTACCCCAATGCTGTGTGTATTATTACAGTATCCTTGTCTGTAGTATTTATAAAGTTAAGATTATGCGGGTAACAGACAATATACTTGGCCCAACCTTAAATGAAGCTTTTGTACTGCAAAATACATCTGGCTATGTGATTTTTTTTAAGCAAATTTTGGTTTACTATATATAAGTGGTTTATTTCAATGCAGGCAAAATTGTGAAGTTTTATGGGAAAGATAGCATGCTTTTCATGTGCAAGTACCCGTCAGTAACAAACTTTTTTTTTTTTTTAATTTAAATATTTGTAGCTGCTATGTGGACAGTTGTTCTATTAAATGAAAAATGTAGTGTGGACTTTAACTCAATGATTGGAAAACAAGTTACAGACAAACCTTATCACCATAAATTATTCACAACATTATAAAGAGTTGTGAGTAAATATTTCATGTTATCAAAGCTGTACAATAAAAAGGTAATGTTTGTATAATGTGGTTGCAAACTCTTAATTTATACTATTGCACTTTTAGTATTTTGTATTAGGGAGGTTTGTCTATAATTTGAAACTGAACAAAGATGTAAACTATTTTATAAATAGTACTTTGACTTAAGGAGAATGGGGGGGAAAAACGGTTTCAGTTTCTTGTTTTGTCATCAGGTCAAACAATATGAGAGACCTATGTTAGCTAAACAGAAAAGCCACCGAGAACTGTCAGATCCTTAAGTAAATTGGGGCCTGCCATTTCCTAAATTGAAATGACTCATTTAATGTTTCTACAAAGCCTACTTAAAAATGTGGCCATCCCCAACAGAATTTTGATAAATTCATCTTAGGAGTGTGATAGCAATGCAAACCTAGGATAGACTGAAGAGAACATTGTGTAGGTTTAAATTTACTGTAATCTGTTCTGTCTCTTTCTCACACACCCACAAGCAAGACGTTGATTGCCTAATAGCACTGGTATTGTGCACAACATAACTGGGAACAAAATATAAAGTGTTTGGCTGTATGATCAGTCATAACTTTAAAATATCCTGAAGTGATTCCCAATTCTTGCTGATTATCTTCTCAGATTACTACAAAGCACAATGTACTCTGATTATTCTAATATTTTATGTTTATTACATTGTTTAAATTACACCAAGTAAATAAAGGGAATGGTTTCACTCTTAAGCTGGGAGGCTGGGGCTTAATCAAAACTTGAACAGTAAATGTTTTGTGTACTACCTCATTTTTGTGCATTACAAGTAGGGTGGAGTCTGACACTATGAACTTCTGTCCAGCAAAATTGTTCAAGGGACATTATGGGTAGCTGGGTAACAGCACAAGGAGTTTTATGCCCCTGAAGAAAGAATCAGACAGTGAGGTCTTCTCAGTTGAGACTGAAAAAATAGGACAATCTCTTTCTTATACAACAAAAACCATTACTGTAAGAGGATGGACTATTTCTGCCATCATGTAATTGAATGAAAATGGTTTCAAAGACTTATTAGCTGTTTGTTTCTGTTGGAAATGAACAATGAACTATACAGCTCTGTTTTCTACAGTGATGATATATATATTATAGAGATAGATAGATTACAAACTATCCCTATAATGTAACATCTTTGACCACAGTATGTGGGTTATTTGGGGGTGTTTCAAAGCATTGGAAAAAAGAAAACTGAGGTGGCTTAATGTTGCTGTATTTCAGCAATTGAATGTTTTTATTTATCTGTGTCATTTTTTGTGTGATCTTTTTTGTTAGTATTTGGTACCATGTAGTATTATCTCTTCTCCCTAAAGGATGTGTATAACTTAAAAAAAGAGATGTAAAGTGTTGTATATAAGATGGTTGATGATGGTACAGTAAGACTGACCCCCTTTTGTATTCAGGGTTAGGTCATTCCTCTCTGCATGGTGAAGAGAGACACTATTTTTATACTGCGATACCATGTAGGGCTAGGAGCCTCCCTGAACCAGCTGGGAATTGTTACCTAGATCCAATATTTTTTATTATTAAATCTTGTTGGCTTGACACATCTACTGATTGAAATGGATGTCTTAGTCTAGGTTACTATTTTTGTCATATGGAATTGAATAAAATGCAGGATGTAATATTATTTCTGAATTGCGTTCCTTGATTATTCTAATACCAGAATCAGATACGAGACCAAGGTTACTCACAGCAGATTGATGTCAATGACTTCTCATTGGCACACCTGCAAGTCAGAAGAAGGTTGACACCTTATATTCAAACATTATTTGAATGTCTCTTAATTATCCTTAGGTGCAGAAATATTAAAGCCACAGCTTACAATAAAAATTGCAGACTGCTAAAAACATTTTATTGTTGAAACAGGGAAAGAAGAGCTGTGTGGGAGAGGGAAAAGCAGCATTTGGAAACACTGCTGTGTCAAAATGACTGTACTCAAAACACTTACCAGTTACTAGCTACATTTTTAAAAATGTTCTATTTAGATCTCTTGAATTAGCTACCTGTTACTCAAACTATATTGCATCACAAGATTTGGGAACAAATTTATTAGCAGTAATTCAAATAATAAACACATTGGTTCATTTATGTCACATCCCACATCATTTAATTCAAAGCAGTTGATGTTGAATGTTGAAATCTGTGCATTTTTATTATCCTGATTTCACAAAGCATTTAAGCACAAGAAATGTCCATTGACTTCAATAAGACTACATCCATTCTTAAAGCTAAGCACAAACTTAAATATATTGCTGAATCAGGAACTAAGACTCTACATTTGACTAACCTTACAACTGTTATAATCTGGTCATGATGACTGTGCCACTGCATTTTAAAAAAATGCACTAGTCACCTTCCAAAAATCTTGTTCTAAAGATCCTCTTATTTTATAGGACCTACACAAATAGGTAGGTGTGAGCTCCCTCTGGTGATCAGCAACAGCAGTAAACTCTCAAAAAACATGAGCTGTGCTGGCAGCAGATGATATGATGTGCAAATAAGGAAGAAAACTAAAAGCTATGTTACCTACAGCTCCATTTAAAATATAAGGGAAGAAATATCAGTTTTCGAAATAAAAGAGGACAAAATCAGGAGGCTTAGCAATTTCATTTTTAAACCTGGAAAGAGATATTTTAGGAAGGTCTTAAACAATGAATAATAAAAAATAAACTCACATATAGTTGACACTGTCTTTTTGGCTGCTGTGGAATATATATTTAAAAATAGGGCCATATGGAAATAGCATGTACAGATCAAAGGCTGCCTGTGGATTTTGTACTGAAAAACAAGGCAAAAATGTAACATGAATACCAGCGAGCCTTTCATTTGCACCCTACATTAAAAAAACATTAACACTTCCAACAAATCAAATGACACTTTACTACTTTTACATGTATTTTTTTTTACACATCTCTTTTGTATATGTTATCCCTCTAAAGCTTAAATATAAAAGATACGCCCCTACCTACTTTGCCCTTCCTTGGCAAAGATGTTTTTTCTTCTAAAGCTACAGAAGCCAATTTGGTAGCCTTTTATATGTTTCTCTGCATGTACGCTGTCATCTGGAGGATATTGTGGTTTTATTTTTTTCCTCTTTCTCTAATTCTGCAGAAGTCAAAAGAGTTGCCTGCTATTTACATCTGTGTGTAACACTAACATAGTGAATGGCAAAGTCATCAGTGATAAAATCAGGTATGTGCATAGCTCTAAGGGTACACTAAACAAACTTGTCATTCAGGGTCTTTCTTTTATATGAAGGCAATGGCATTTTTTAGTTATTTGCGGAGGTAGAGCAGCTGCAGGTGTTGAAACAGGCATAGGGCCTGATTCTGATTTTTACCTGCACCAGTTTTGCATCAATGTATCCCCATTGACCAGAGGTGCTGGAACAATTCGTATAGCAGGGGTGCTGAGAGCCATTGAACCAAACTGTAAACCCTGTAGATGATGGAAGCCATTTCAAAGCTAGGGCGTGCGGCTGCCGCACCCCCAGCACCTCTAGTTCCAGCACCTATGCCATTGACTGCAGTGGAGTTACTCCTGATTTACACTGGTGTGAGAGACAGTAGAATTAGGCCCACTTATTTTTTTAGATTCCCATCAAAATGACAGCTATATATATTTTTAGAAAATTTCTGGGCAATGAATTGCTGAACTAAAAAAAAAAATGAAAACTTTTTTTTAGTGCACTCTACCAGATTATCTCAATTTAAAAGAGGTCTAATTCTGGACATAAACAAGATGGCTGTGTCCCTTAATCCATATTTTATATTAACAAAACTTGATCATGATTATGATCATATAAGTATCTGATGTTTTTTCACTCCGTGGAAGAGAGAGTGTCACTGGATTTTGAATATCAGACCATGAAAATGAAAGCTTTCAATTACTACATTGGAACACAGTGCATCTTGTGAGAATCTTGCTATAATGTTACTACACAAGGGGATCTAGCTAATGGTCAGATACGGTCCCTTTTTCTCAGATACCAAAGGTGTCAGCAGCCTTATGAAAAGAAGAAAACTTTTATTTTTGTCATGAGGCTGCATGGCTCAATCCTTTGGGGCAATTCAGGCAGCTGGAAACTCCCTGAGTTCTACTCCTAGCTCTGGCGTGTCATGCTGTAGGGTTACAGGCAAGTCACTTAGGATCTGATTCTGCAAGGGGCTCAATGCCCTCAGTTCAGTGAAGACTGATAGTGCTAGCTTCCCTTGGAGAGGCAATCAGTAATGGAATGAATTTCCCCATCTGTAAAACTAGGTACATACTACTTATGTACCTACCACACTGGCGTGTTGTGAGGATTAGGTTATTTGTACACGGTCTTGAAGATGGAAAGTGTTAAGTATTCTTGCTCATTTTAGAGAGTTTATAGTACATACATTATTTGCATTCTGGTAGGGCCTAACGATCCCAAGCAGGATTATGCTAAGTACTGTTGTACACGCATATAGTTAGAATTTCAAGTATCTGTTTCATAATTCTAGTGGGTTTTACTTAATAATTTAATTTTTCTAACTGATTATCAGTTTTAGACTATGGCAGAAATTTATATCTGGCATTTCAATTTATTTTGAGCTTACATTGATTACCACTTTTTTAAAAAAGTAAAAGACACAGCAATTTTCTATGGCTATTCAAGAATCAAATCTTTATCAGTGGTACTCTATTGTACTTTTGCTGGTGTGTGTGTATATATATATATATATATATATATATATATATATATACACACACACAGTCAATTTCAGTCCTCAGTAAAGGAAGACAAACTGGGAATCATGACAAGAGATAAGACGTATTGTTACAAAACAATTATATTTATGTTCACTGGTGTTCCTAAATCACAAATGTTAAAAGCTTTTACTGAATCATAAAGGTCATAACCTAAGTTATGTTGAAATAGATTATTATTTCAGAGGAGTCACTCATTGTGCACAATAGAAATGTTAGAATAAATATTTAATTAAGCAATTACATTTGGAATGATTTGCGATCATTTAGATGTAATACAGAAAATAATTTGCTTCCCAGATTGGCATGATATATTTCATAATTTTGTAGTAGATAAGGCAGTGCACAAGTTATTGATCTTATTCAATATATTATGTTATCACTCTCTCACTGTCCACTGACTAAATGTGTTAGCCCAGTTCCATATACTTTTACTTTCATGTCCTTCTCTAAGTCATTTTTGTCTTGTTTGAGAAACCCTTCTAGGACTAGATTCTACCACCCTTACTCATGTAGAGTATTGCCTTACTTTGTCTGTCCCATGGGACTAATCTTGGAATAAGGTACTACTCAATGTGAGCAATGATGGCAAAATCTGGTCTCTAGGATCTAGAAAATTACTTTCCTTGATGCCAACTTTGCTCTTTGGAAAATACTGATATTTTCCCTTGTCTGTTTCTTAGAGAGTGGAAGCCAACATGTCTGTTTTGCTTAATTCCTTGTTTGTGGAACAGCATTGCTGATTATGTCAGTAGAGCTGTTAACTGATACTTGTTCTGTAACAATAAAGCTTTTCATCTGGTTTCCATAAATACACTCATAAATTAGTGGGTGTATGCTTCTGTGCAGGCAAAATGAGTAACTGAACACCTGTGCTGGTATTTGCATGCTGTTACCTGTTTCGCAAGAGCACATATGAGGAGGGTTGCACAAAAATGGATACACTCACAAATAGATTTGGGTGCATTTCCAGTTGGTTTCCATAAATATAGCCAATATGTCTTACATAAACAATTATTATTATTTTTTTTATATTCTCAGTGAGAATAGTGGGCAGTTCTAAATAGTTATCTAGAATGGAGAGAACATGGCCTTACAGATTATAACAATTCTGAAGTAAAACAAATTTTAGGTCTAAATTTTCACCTGACAATGGTCTATTAAATAGGTTTACAATGGTGTTTCTTCTAGATTTCTTAACAGTTAGAACTTCTCTTTTATGTATTCATTTGTTCATTAGGATCCGGTTCTGCCACCCTTACGCTGATAGTACTTTACTCTGCAAGCAGATTATTGAAAACAATTGCATTTCTCTTAAACATGAGTAAAGGGTGGCAGACTTGGGCCATCACTGGGTCCAAAATATTTTAGAAACCCTTCAAAAATATTTCTAAATCTTCAAGCAATTTCTGTACATGTTGTGCCTTTGAGCCTTCTAGTGACATCTGTTACAACATTCCACAGCAGTCCATGGCTAATACTACTTATGGGGCCAGATTTTGATATCCTTATTCACTGTGGGTAACAAAATACTACAAATTACAGTTATTCCAAATGAAATCAATGAAGCTACTCACAAAGAACTGTACTACTCCATGTGAGTAAGGCCATTAGAATCTGGTTATGTGTATATAAATTTGTGTGTGTGTATTACACACAAACAGAGCCCTGTTTCAAAATCAGCATTCCAAGGAGAGATTGTGGCTAGTCTGTACATAACTATGCAGTCGGGTAGGGGAAGAAGTAAGGAGGAGTCTCTTTCCTGTCCACTATTGCACAAGTCTCTATACATAAACCAGCTAGGATTTCAAGCCCTATACTCAGGGGCATACAGGAGATGCTACCAAGTGGCTCCCCTATGGAAGCAGCTCGTCCAAAAAGGGTCAGACTAGGAAGTAGGCAGGATTATGGATCCCCTTTGCATGTCAGGCAGTCATGGCTGAACTCCCCCAGCAATTGGTAGCCACAGAGAAGACTATGTTGCACTCTTTAAAAGGGTGGAGGCAGTTTATGGACTCCCACTGACATCAGAGAGCTCCAGGAAGCATTTTCCAAGCACTCCATCTGAAGCAATGCACATCACTCCCGTGTTTTAGCTCTCAGTCGCTAAGTTTGTTGATTACATTTCATGCCAATACATATAGATTCTCTTCACTGGTTCATTTTAGACAGTTTTAGGTTTACATGGCACACACATCTGTTTTTGTATCCCTGTTGGGAATCATTTTTATTCTTGGGGTCAGGCTGTGCCACCTTTACTCACAGCTGGTGCCTTATTCCAGGAGTATCCCCATTGATTTCAATAGGACTGTTTGTGGAGTAACGTATCACTCAACAAGAGCCAGGATGGCAGAATTACTGTGACTTAACAGGTAGAGATTTTGGAGTATTTGTCCAATCTGAATTTAACCCTCAGACAGATGTGCAAATTAATGCACTAGAAGTTACACTAGATCTATTATCCATGCAAATAGTTCTCTTCCTAGAGCTTTCACAACAATGGGTAAATGGCAGATTTTTCAGATTGACTTATTTCCAGATTAATTTTGAATTTTCCACACGTAGAGATAGATAGATAGATATAGATATGTATGGCCACATACTTGTTTTCCTAGAATCACATTTCCAACGCAAAGTTACCCAGCAAAAAGGTTTTTTCTTATCACATGCAACAAGCAAACGGGGGACGTTGAATAAATGTAAATATGACTTCAGTGGCACTACTTGCACAAGAAAGGGCTTGCAGGAGTAAGCCTTGAAGGATTGGGCCCATTTTCTACTAATGCTCTAGTCTATAACAAATAGAGGGAATGGTTCTTTTACCAGAAATAAATTATCAAAGACAGGTACATGTCCTGTTAAGGAACTGGTTCTATATAATATTCACGGTGTTAAGGAAGAGTCAAAGAGACAACTACCCTATGAAAAGTAGCTGATGCCCGTCCTGTATGCACAATAAGAATGCAAAACACAAACATAGGCCTCATATTGTAATCAAAGGCAATAGAAAATGTAATAGAGTTTAGGACAATAACACAATTTTAAAAAACTATTTGACAGTAAATTATAATATAGAAGGACTAATGAACTCCAAACTTGCCTGAGACTGTGTGTAATAAGCCTAACCAGACAAACTCACATGTATGTATTTCCCACAGAAGTCAACAGGAGTTTTGTGAGAATAAGAACAGCAGGAATAATAAATGTGGGTGGTGGTTTTTTCACCTCACCAGAGCTATGATAGTGTCATGCAGTTACAGCCTAGGACCTGATCCTGCAAAGCTTTAGGCAAATTGGGTAAAATTTTCAAAAAAATGCCTTAGTGACTTAGGACTTAAATACTGTTTTCAAATGCTCCTAAGTCTCATTGGCAGTAGGAACTTAGGGTGTGATCCACAAAACAACTGGCTGCCACCTAACCCAGTGGGCATCTAAACTCATTTGGTGCCTAGGTTTCTGCTGTAAAATTTCCCTGTGTGCGTAAACTTTAGACACTGTGGCACACACACTGCTGCTCACTCTAGGCACCCAGGCAGCTATCTCCTGGCTAAGTCACAGAGCAAGTCACGAACTACACACGGGAAGACAGGTCTTTAGTTGCACATGGGGCCCAATCTAATAGGTGGCCTCTGAGCATGGCTACCTAATTTAGTCCCATTCAAAATCCAGCCATAGTAGGCAGGGTTGCCCACCTTATAACTCTCAGCCCAGTGGTTGGAGCAATCACCTAGGCCCTAGGATGTGGGAGATGCAGGTTCAATTCCTTTCTCTCTGCCAGAGTGGGAGAACAGATTTAAACAGGGGAGCTGCAACCCTTCAGGAGAGTGTAGCTGTTTCACTATGGCTAAATACAGAGTGATTGGATCTAGAGTCTCCCACCTTCCGTGTGGAAGCCCTAACTGATGGACTGCAGAATCATTCTCGTGCTCCTTCTTTGGCCCACTGACTGCTCCACTGTGGATAAACACTTAGATAGTCAGTGAGTGAGAGAGGGAGAATGACACTGCAGGTGAGTGGTCAGGGAAAAGTGGCAGACCCAGGGTCCAGTCTCCCCACTCCAATTACTCTGTTATTATTTATCTGGAACAGCTTCAACAGGAGAGACTGAGGGAGCCCCTCCCCCCCAACAGAATATCCCATAGCTCAGTGGTTAGAGCACATTCTTGAATGATAGCAGGCCCATGTTTGAATTATTTCTCTCCCTCAGGCAGCAAAAGGGAATTGAAACGGTATCTCCCATATCCCAGGCAGGTGTTCTAGCTAGTGAGATAAAAGTTAGTAGGTGTGTGGCACCACCACCACTTCCTCCTCCTTATCTCCATTTTGTATGGAGTGAGGCAGGCACCTAACTCATTCCCACAAGGCTCATTCTTAGGGCTTGGCTACACTTGCAAGTTGCAGCGCTGGTAGAGGCTTTCCAGCACTGCAATTAGTAACTGTCCACACCTGCAAGGCACATCCAGCGCTGCAACTCCCTGGCTGCAGCGCTGGCTGTACACCTGGTCAGGTTGGGGTGTAGCGAGTGCAGCGCTGGTGATCCAGCGCTGCTCATCAAGTGTGGACACACACCAGTGCTTTTATTGGCCTCCAGGGAATAAGGAGATATCCCAGAATGCTTTTAACTAAATTACTCTCTTTGTTTTGTTATGCAGCCTCTCTTTGTTTTGTTGTGAACTCCAATCGGAGCTCCGTTGAACTGCTTATCTAAAAAAACAAACACTGATCACAGCAAACAGGAGCTATCTGTACCTGGCTGTGAACGATCAAATGAGAGGCAGGGAGTGAATGTTTGCTTGACAGAGAAACAGCGTTGGATGCAGGCTGTTTGCAATTAAGACTAAGGGTTCACGAACATTTTGTGATTTTTCAATCCAGGAAGCTAACACACAGTGTTGGCTCCAAAAATCCACTCTCTCTGTCTTCCCCGCTCCCTGTCACAGTACACCACAGGGAGTGAGTGAAACAGCGGGGAGTCTGTGTTGGAGGCAGGCTGTTTGCAATTAAGAGTTAAGACTAAGGGTTCGCGAACATTTTGTGATTTTTCAATCCAAGAAGCTAACACACAGTGTTGGCTCCAAAAATCCACTCTCTCTATCTTCCCCGCTCCCTGTCACAGTACACCACCCTCCACCCCCCTCTTTTGAAAAGCACATTGTTGCCACTTGAATGCTGGGATAGCTGCCCATAATGCATCACTCCCAACAGCACTGCAAATGCTGCAAATGTGGCCACTCACCAGCGCTGGTAGCTGTGAGTGTGGCCACACACCAGTGCTGTTCCTGCACAGCTGCATGACCAGCGCTGTAACTCCGAGCGCTGCAACTTTCAAGTGTAGCCAAGCCCTTAGGCACCTAAACTGCCTGAGTCCAGGCAGCAGGTTCCTATTCATGGATCACTAGCAGAGATAAGCACCTCCCTGCAGACCAGACATAGACGCCTATTTCCATGAGTGGGGCATGGCTTAGGACATACCCTTCTCTTCGGCATCTCCTATTGGCTTGTGTAGGCATCGCCCCACCTACTTACTGGCTTTTGTGAATCACATTCTTAGGTACTTATCACTCCCCATTCTTTGTATAGGGAACCAAAGCACCTAACTCAGGCTTTGTGGATCTCAGTGTTTTCCTGTGATTTTCTGGGCACCTAAAAGGTGCCACAATGCTCAGGGTTGCAACACCTAAGTCCTCTCATGAATCCCATCCTTTGGCATTTTTTAAAATGTTACCATATTCAGTCCCATGCATAGCCCCACTCTCATAAGTAAAGTTTGCAGGTTTGGGTCCATATTTTGAGGAATTACTATTTAATACAATACATTGTACACCCAAAAATGTTTCCCTTTCTGTTCTCCCCTATTCCACCATCTGCGTTTCTTATTATCCTGTTTATCATTTGTCCCCTTTTACTACCAGTTCCTGTGTCTGTAATCTCCCTCTTATGTCTTCAAAAATCCTCTTTATTTGTCCTGTTTATCTTATTGCCCTCCCTTTCTCCTCACAATATACGCAGGGAAATGGATGTCAATCACATTTCACAGGTAACCAAGCATAAGTGTACATGGGATTAGATTAAGATTTGAGTCTATATCTAACCTATTGGGTGGCAAAGAGCTGCTCCCACCATAGGAAGAGCCCCAGGAAGGACTCATGCCATAGTTAGGCCAGGTCTACACACAGACCTGTAGTGGTATAACTAAGTTGCTCAGGGGTATGGATTTTTCACATGTAGACAGAGCTATGTTGATGGTAGAGCTACTCCTGTCGACATAGCTACTGGTCTCCCAGGGAGATGGATTAACAACGCCAATAGGAGAAGCTCTCCCATTGGGGTAGGAGCACCTTCCCTTCAGGACTACAGCATCACAGCTGTACTGATGCACCGTTTCACGTGTAGACCTGCCCTTAGATTCCATCCTTGCTCCTAGCTCCCCTTGGGGCACAAGGGGATAGGGAGGAGAGGCAATTTACAGCAGTCCTGCAAAGGGTGCTGCTTATTTCTCCCCCATGTTGGCTCAGCATTGCTGACTAGTGTATTGTGGGTGGGGCCAAGGTTCAGCCCTTCCCCTCCCACTTGCTCCACGATGAGTATTGGCCCTACAGCCCCAACTCCTGGTTCCTTCTCTTGCCGCCTCCACCAAACCATGGTGCAGGGAACCCTACTGCGCGCGCGCGTGCACACACACACATTTATAGGTTCTTGTACCCCTTTATTTCCCTGAAAAGCTGAGTTAGGACAAATCAAAATCTGACCCAGAAAAAATATACATAGTGTGCTTCTAGTCATGGTTACAGGTTAAAATATCCCTATGGCTCTAGACCAGTTAGGGAAAAACCCTTCTCCAGTTTTAAAAGCTTCATTGTGTCATTAATTTATTGAGATGGGAGTTCTAGAAACAAAGATGCTTGTTTAGTGAGCTCAGTGGCATGGCAATACCCTTAATGTTTTACTAATTCACAGCTGAGGCTCTGGGAATAATGGAAACATTTGTTTATAGTGTAGACTTGCCCCAGAGTCAGGCTCTGAGAATAAATGGAAACATGTCAGCATTTCTGAATTTTAACCCCTGCCTCCAAAAATACAAATGAGGATTGCATCTGTCACCATCTAATGAAGTCTTCCAGCCAGGAGGGAAGCTAACAATTTGAAATGTAGACATACAGGGCCTGATTCTGATTTCTCTTACCCCATCGTTACACTGGTGGAATTCTATTGATTTCCATGGTGTTGTTCCTGATCTATACAGGTGTAGCTGATATCAAAATGACATCCACAGTGACAAAGCCACAACCCACACTCCTCAGAGGGAGACCTTGTCTTTATACTTGCCTGTAAACCATCTAGTGCACTTGCTGAATTCTGTAAGTAACAGTAATCTACTATAGTAGACATGTCATTATGTTCAAAAGGCCTGAACTCTTCCCATTATAACAATGCAACTCCCTTGAGTTAAGTGGAATTATATCCTATTTACATGGATAATATAACACAAATAGCTCATTCTGCACAACACCTTATTTTGTAACTACCTGGCTCCTACTAACTCACCACAGTGTAGGGTTGTCCTCCTATATGAATTCTTTCCTGAGCATGCCTTCCTGGGGCTGGCCCTTTAAATTTTGCAAAGCAGTTTTGCCATGGTCATTTTGTATCTAGCTGCTATTGGTTTATCTCAGGCTTTTCTAGCAGGTACCTGTTTCATTTCTGTAATACTTCTCTTAGTTTTTCTTTTCTTATTCCTGGTGGAATGGCACATTCTCTCCTATCTAATTCACATCAACATGAGAGGTGAATCGTGCACAGTTGGTTCACTAATGGCTTTCTCCAGATTCACTGAAGTCAATGGAAAGACTCTTATTGATTTCAGTCGGAGCTTGATTGGACCCTAATCTAGTGGGCTCAATTAGATACATTATGTAGCAATGCAATAACAAAAGTCCCAAGGGGAGTGAAGAGAACGCCCTTGCCAGTTGTCAGAGTACATACTGTCTGTAGGCAAATAAAATGTTATGCTGTGTCATATTTGGTACATGCCTGCCTACAGTTATGCCTCATTACTCCCGAGTTTTAGACAATGATGAAGTCCCCTGCTGAGTTTTCACTCAAAAGGACAGGGCAGAAGAAGTCTGAAAACTAGTAAGGCAACCTGCTTCATTTGAAATCTTGAACATTCAAGCCAACAGAATTTCAAAATCAAATTGTAATCCTTTTATTTTCTTTTTGCTTGAGATCCCATAATTTTATTGCCCAATCTGCTAACCTAAAACTTAGAATAGGCTTTTGGGCTGAGAAATACGAATTAAAAAGAATATGTTCTAAAATCCTAAAATGAGCACGATTTCACAGGCATGACTTCCAAATCACTAATTGTATTCAATATTTAGTTTGCATTTTTCAGCTTTTGTAATTAAAGAGATGTGAGCATTTCTTCTGTTGTGTTGAATTCGATTAGCAGTATCTTTAAATGGTCTAGAGGTAATTCCAACACATCTAAAACTCTAATGTGAGTACAACAGTCATCATGTTCTCTTTCATGATGAGGATATATTGCGTAAATGTGTAGTAACCTTCTTTTTATATTTCCTTAGCCCAAAGAAATCACTTCTTCCTTATTTTTTAATAAGTGCTGTTGATGGTTACTCTCGAGTCCCATGTCTACCACAATCTGTTTCTGAAGTATCTACCTTTTAAAATGTGAAAAAGTATTTTTTTAAGGAAAATCCTTTCCAACATTTAAAATGCCTGCCAAATCCTTACACTGACCACTCAAATGAAAAAAATAGCAACACAACACTAAAACAGTATGACATTTAAAAGACTGGGATGCCATTTCCTTGGAGCCATCCACTTCTCAAGCCTCGATGTGTTTGTGGCGGCAGCAGGATTTTGGCTGTTGGAGCATTAAACATCCTGTTTCCAAGGGGTGGCTACCAACTGAGGCACTGGAATAAGCCTTTGAGGTTGTGGAACACTGATACAGCCTCCATATCATTGATTTTATCTGGAAAATCCTTGAGTGCAAGTTTTGCTCAGGATCTTCAGAGGAGCTGGTGTTTTTAAGCTTTCTCGTGTCTCAGACTCAGCAAGCCACAGGAAAATTGGCTAATTGAATAGGAGGCATAATCTGAGAGTATATTTCAGGCTGCTGAAATCCTGCTGTGGAAGATGTACTGAGATGCCATTCTTGGGCTAATGAGGTAGGAACTTGCTATCTGGGTTAGGATGCACAAGCCATACTGCACTTGGTTGCTGGACTGGACAGCAGAGATTTGACAAAGCAGCCAAAAGAGACCTTGCTGAGAGGCCAGAGAGCAGGGAAAAGATTATGGCGCTGTACTGCCAAACTGAGACAGAACTGTTCTTCGGAGGCAGAGCTGAGGTGAGAACTTCATATTGATGTATTACTGTTTTCAAAATGAGAATATAACAGCATGGCCGAGGCTCTTGTAAGAGATCTTGCTATCTTGGGGCACATTTTTCATAACTATATTTTATTTCTGTCCATCTGTATGCCACCAATAGGTAATTGTCTTCCTTGGAATGTTGCGTTGTGCACTGAGAATTTATGCTTTTCTCTTTACAGTGCTGAATTACTGAGTTATTAGAAGCAGTGTATGAATAATATGAACATAATGTCATGGCCTTGCTTAGTGCACCCCAAAATACACTTGTGGAACTTCTTGGCCATCTATAA
The DNA here is from genome assembly GCF_016161935.1 of Mauremys reevesii. Classification (NCBI taxonomy): domain Eukaryota; kingdom Metazoa; phylum Chordata; order Testudines; family Geoemydidae; genus Mauremys; species Mauremys reevesii. The sequence goes on along the minus strand of NC_052624.1, from coordinate 185,938,377 downwards.
TTCCAATGCTGTGCTGGTACCAAAAAGTGCTCACTGAACCAAAACTGCCTAAAAGCGGATTACCTAGACCTGCCTGTCTTGGCACACTTATTGTCAACTTCAGCGGGCAGTACCATGTGAAAGATACATTTTAGAAAAATATCAGTATCAAGCACCTAATATTCTATTCACTATTTCTGTTTAGACCTCTGATACTCTTCTCTCTGATATGTTAACATTCAGATTCTTAGAATGATGCAGCTCATGTACCACTTCTTTTTTCCTGTCACACACCATTGGATTAAGCCAGTATCAGAGTTCCTTGGTCTATTTTAGCATATTTGGTAACTGATCCTCTTGGCTTAAAACAGACAAAATTCCCAGTGAGGTTTGTTTGAGTATCAACTGCAGAATAGGCTCTTTATCTCACTGTTATCAGGTTCCTTTTGAAAGTCTTCCTGTGGGGGAAGTGCAGGATCATGGATGATGCATTTTTCTCTTAGCTTGATTCTATGTAAACATTAGGATACTTCACCTTTCAAAACACTTAGAAAATGTTACTATATTTACACTAATAGGCCATGTGCTGTTCTCAGTGACATGGGCGTATATTATAGTGGCACAGCAGTGCCACTATAGTTAAGTTTGCATCATGACTTCTGTTTAAAGGTCGACCTTTCGAAGTCCTCTAAAATTGGCAGGCTTAGTCAGACTCCTTTGAAATTCGGGGTGCCTCAAGAAAGGGTTAGTGCCCCTAATTTGGGTCAGTTAAGAAAGGGATTGCAGAGATATAAGACTCCCATCAAAAAAAAGCCATTTTCCAAAAAGTTTCTAGGGTTTTTTTTATTGTTGGTTTTTTTTTTCGCTCAGGTCAAATTGTGAATGTGAAAATGGTCTCTGTCTTTCAAGTGTTCACCCAAGGTAAACATGGCACCCACTGAATCTTTGGGGGACCCAAACTGAGAAGCGTATTTAGAAAAATGTACATTTTTAGAGTGTGCAAATGCCCATACAGAAAAACGGCTAGAAGGTTTCCATTTCTGCCATTTTATATGCTTTAAAGCTCAATTCTTATAAGTGCTCTAAAATCTGAACAGTTACTTGTGATTGCTTTGAAATTTGGGCATGAAGGGTGGTGTTAATGAACCAAATTTGGATCATTGACCAAGGGGGTTCCTGAGTGACAGGTCCCCAGAAAAGCAGGTTTCCTTCTGTGGCCTTGTACTGTTGAATTGAGAAGTAGTAATGAATGGTTGAATACTTGTCTCTCTGACCAACCAGAGTTGGTCCAATAAAAGATATTACCTCACTCACCCTGTCTCTCTAGATAAACCACAGATTTGCTTGAGGCTGATGGCTGTGAACTGGCTCTTCAGTTAACATAACTAAGGATAAATTAATCACAAGCTCACACCTAAGACAAAAGGAGTTTTGAACTGAGTGACTGGAGGTTGCTACATTTTGTGAGTCATGGCTGGCAATTTTAGTTTAAGGAGAATATAATCTAAGGGCAGGTCTACACTACAAACTTGCATCAGGACAGCTGCACCAATGTAGCTGCCTGACTGTAGCGCTTCTGGTGAAGATGCTCTAGTCTAAGCTAACTTTAAGAACTCCACCTTCCCAAGAGGCAGTAGCTATGTCAGTGGAAGAAGCTCTCCTGCTGACATAGCACTGTCTACATGGATGGTTAAGGTCAGTATAACTATGTTGCTCAGGGGGGTAGATTTTTCACATGCCTGAGTGACATAGTTATACCAAAGGAAGTGTGTAGTGTAGACCTGGCCAAAGTCTTCCAGAAAAAAAGATAGATGTGTGTGAATGCTTCCTGGAAGGGGAGAGGTATTAGGTGGTGTAGGACTAGGGTAATGGGGAAAAGGTTTGGGGCATCAGTGAAGGGAAGGTTTTATGGGGGGGGATAAATGGAGAGAAAGGTTTGGGTCTCAGGTGAGGAAGGATGAGGGTTGGGGGAGTGGAGTAGTGGGACATTGGGAGGAGGGACCTCAGGGTGAGTGGCAGGGCAACTGAGGGAGAATAGGGACAAGGGTGCCTATGAGCCCCATATTCTCCCTTCCTATGTGTGTGCCCTCTGGGGAGGGTGTCTAAGCCCCGTTCCCAGCCCCTTCATATGAGCTGGGATAGGGGAGCCTTGACCCCTTGAGCCCCTCAGATTGCTCCCTGTGTCTATTCCAGCATCTGGGGGCCCTGCACCCATCTACAGGGGTTGGACCCATCCTCAACCTTCAAGCGAGCTGAATTCTGGGTGGAAGGGAGGGTCTAACATTTTGAGAGGGTCTGAGACCTCTTCCCGGCCCCCCACATGAGCCAAGGTCCTGTACTCCTGTACCTTTGGTGGGGAACTAAGAATGGATGTATTTCATGCATATCACAGGCTCTAAAACTCTCAGGATGGGGATCGGAACACCCACAGAGATGAATGGAGCACTTAACATGTCTCAGAGCTATTGTTTTAGGTTCCATTAATCTCTGTGGGGTGTTCTGATTCAGCTGAGAATATCACATTGAGATGCATAGGCCGCCTTACACTTTTCAGAGCTTCCTGTGCAGCAGGTGGGTGTATAGCGGAATCTTTTACCTCCATCATCCCTCTAGACTTCCTGTTTAAAGGGCAATATTCTAAATCAGTGGTTCTCAACCTATTTATCATTGTGGGCTGACTATGCAGCTCTCTGTGTGTTCTGTGGCCCCTTGCAATATATATACTACCTGTATGGCCCTGAGAATGTCACATGGGCCGCAGTTGTGTGTTGATTGGGCCGCAAGCGGGCTGCAGGTTGAGAAACAGTGTTCTAAATACTCCCAGATCCACATGATTGCATGGATTTTCTTGAATCTGCTATACCTTGGGGGAGTACAGAGAAGGGTTAGTGACCTACATTTGGGGTCATTTGAGCAAAGCGTTCCAGATATATAAGTCCTGAAAAAAATAGCTATTTTTCAAAAAGCTTCTAGGTGGGGCTTTTTGCGGAGAGCTAAAGAGTAAACTATTGCTGTGATGTGGACTGAAATGGTTTCAATTGGTCAATTTTCCCCAGAGGGATTGGGAAATGAGGATGAGTGGTTGAAAAAAATCTGTATCAGCCACCAGTTTTTATTTGCAGTATAGACATATCCTCAAAGCCCTAGTGTGGATGCAGTTATACTAGTGAAAGGCACTTTATAATGGTATAGTTTACTTCACTTTGTGAAACTGGAATAAGCTATACTGATAGAAACTCTACATAGCAATACAACTAAACCTACAACAGGATTGGTTTGTTTTGTTTTGTTTTGGGCCACTTTAACTATGCCAGCCTAGTTAAAGCAGCAAATTTAAGAGCAAATAAGGTGTTAGCCCTTAGGCTCCTAAATCACTTTTGAAAATGTTACCCTTAAACTAATCTGACATACTATTTAAGGCTCCTATCTAGGTTCTACCCCAGTAAGCCTCGTATAATTCTCAAACTGTTTACAGCCCTTCCTTTTATTTAGAAGCTGGTTGTGGTTCAGAGTTTTGAAAATCATCATATTTGATTTTTTTGGATAAGATTTTCTATATTCTTCATCAAGCCCACAACACTGAAGCCTATATTTGCTGACTAGGAGCATATCCTTATGCTTTTGTGGCAGGACTTTTTATCTGCTTTTTTCTTTGACTATGACCTCTTTCTTATTTTGATTAGAATTCCTTACCACTTTGATACTGAGCTGCACAAGTTCAGATTTTATTTGCCCTGATACATTTAATTTGTAGCTCTGGATAATTGTTACCCTACGCTGTTCCCTGTTCTTCCATGAAGAGCTTATTTTGTTTTGCATTGATATGTTTTCACTTTATGTACTTCAATGTCATATGTATTCAGACAATACTCTGATATAACTTTCAGTCTCTGCAGATTATGAAAGTGTTTGATGTTTTGCAAAATTATCTGTGTGATATTCAATCACAGTTGTCTTCAAATGTTCTTAAACTTAACACAGATAAAACATAAAACCAAGTTGCTGTTAATTGATTTTTTCAATGCAGAGGTCTCAGATGTCATCTGTGGTGATTTCTTTCAGTGACAATTCCTTTTATCCTTCAGATAGTGACCTTTAAGTCATTGTAAATTATATTCTGAGCTTCTTTTTTCCTCCTTTGGTTGCTCCCATTAGTCATATAATGTAGGTCTCTTGCTAATATCTTAAAAATCCAGAACAAAATGAGATCTATCTTCTATAAAACTACCACAGAAACTTCAATCTATGCCTTAATTTCATTCTGACTAAAAGAACTGATTTGTGCATCTTTTACCTATACACTTCCAAAACTTGAAGTGTTCACAGATGTTTTACTCACTGTCTTTCCATTATGAAGGTCATCTGAGAAGAGAAGCCCAAATTTTCAAAAGTTTGAAAGCCCATTTTTGGATGCCCAACTTAAGACACAGTAGACCTGATTTTTCCAGAGATACTGAGACCCTTCTTCCGCTATTGACTTTAAATGGAGGAATGTTGCTAAAACCCAGACACAAGGGGCCTCATGGTATGCTCCCAAAATTTGAAACTCTCAAAATCAGCTTTTATTTTCAAGGCTGTAACATCCTGTCTGTGATGGGTCCGGTCACAGAGATCTCCTTGGGACTGTCACCTGACGTTCTGAAATTACCTCTGAAATTACCATTTTCCCTGCCAGCTTGGGACTTCCAGAACCCTGCCTTGTTGAGCCAGACATACTAGCCTGCTGCAACACAGACCCAGGGTTTGGTCCCCCCCCACCCGCCAAAGCTGCAGACTTTAACCAAAAACAGCTCAGCAGGCTACCTCTCCAGAACCCAGGCTCCAAACTCCAAATAAATCCATTTTACTCTGTATAAAGCTTATATAAGGTAAACTCATAAATTGTCCACCCTCTATAACACCGATAGAGAGATATGCACAACTGTTTGCTCCTCCAGATATTAATCACTTACTCTGGGTTCATTAATAAACCAAAATGATTTTATTAAGTATAAAAAATAGGATTTAAGTGGTTTCAAGTAATAATAGAAAGAACAAATTAAGTCACCAAGCAAAATAAAGCAAAAACACACAAGTCTAAGCCTAATACATAAATAAACTTATTACAGGTAATATCTCACCCTCAGAGATGTTCCAATAAGCTTCTTTCCCAGACTAGATTCCTTCCTAGTGTGGGCCCAATCCTTTCCCCCGGTACAGTCCTTGTTAGTTCCAGCAGACATCTCAGGTGGTAAGCAGGGGCTTTCTCATGACTGGCAGCCCCTTTTATAGCTTTGGCACAAGGTGGGAATCTTTTGACTCTCTGGGTCCCTATCCCTCCTTCTAAATGGAAAAGTACCAGATTTAAGATGGATTTCATTACCAGGTGACATGGTCACATGTCACTGTCAGACCCCTAGTCTCCATTCTCTATGGGCTGACCCACACATACACAGGAAGGCTTTCAAGTAACTAAGGCCATTTACAACTGATTGTTTCTGGAGCACCCTTAATGGTCTCCACTTAATATGTTTACATCAGTGATACAAGTTTATATCTTATTCTCCTAACTCCAGATATAGAAATAATACATGCAAACAAATAGGATGAACGCACTTAGTAGATATCAAGCTTTCTAATGACTCCATACAAGGGGTATATAGCATAAAGCATATTCCAGTAAAACATATTTATAAGCATATTTCCATAAAGCATATGGAGTGCAGAATCACACTGTCTTTGTGATCTTTTGTTTCCTTCATCTCCAAACCAGCTGTTTTCTTCATGTATTCTTTGTGAGATTTACTTGGTCCCTCAGGCTCCTTGGCTATGATATTTTGATTCATTTAGGTAAAATTCTTCCTTGATGTACCCAGTTGCACACAGTATACAGGGCAGAATGTTAACCTTTAAAATTAAGTTGGGATTTTGAAGTCCTTAGGCCTAGGTTCTATTTATTTAGCTTCTGAAGTATCCTTGTGTTTATATTTTCTGTTTGATAAGAATTGTAGGGCATACATAGAATATTAGGGTTAGACAGGACCTCATCTAGTCCAACCCCCTGCTCAAAGCAGGACCAATCCCCAAATGGTCCCCCCAAGGATTGAACTCACAATCCTGGGTTTACCAGGCCAATGCTCAAACCACTGAGTTATCCCTCCCCCAACTCTCATTGGGTTGAATTGAACCTGGAACTCTCAGCATGACAGGCCTGATCCAAAAACCACCAATGTCAATGAGAGTCTTTCCAGGAACTTCAGGGGACATTGGATCAGGTCTAAAAGCAGAATCCGTTTCCACTTGAGCTAAAGGGAATAATTCCATTTTCTAGCAATAAGCAGCAATCTCTTATCTCCGGAAGGGTCATGTTTACATACACTAAGTTAGGGTTAATACTCCAACTCAGGCAAAAAGTGCTGTTTGTTTCTGACTCATCCACAAGAGTACAACCAGTAGCTCAATGCCTCCTTGCACCACAATGAGGCCCTTCGTTCAATACTGACTTCAAGGGAAGACTGCTGTTTGCTGAATCACCACCACTGCCTCATGCCACACCTTGAGTTTTTTTCATCCAAAAACCAAGCAAGCCCCAAACCCTGTTTAAATTGTAATATCTGAAATGTTATAGGCTGATGTGGCTAAACCATAGTGCGAGGAGGGATGCTTGCATGAAAAACATTTCTAAAATGTAAATGTAATTGTTCGCATTTAAAAACTACTAAGCAACTTTATGTTGTAATTGTTATTAACCTCACTTTCTACTTTGCTAACTTTTCTGAGTCAAGGGATCTTTGCCCACTCCAGAAATAAATAATCTAGTTATTGTGTTGGGAGGGGAGGAAGAGTTCTTGTTTTTGAAATTGTTACTGCTGCCACCACAAACACCAATGCTGCTGGGACAAAATATCAAATTAGGAGTGTTTCATTTGTTTTACTCGTGCATTCACTAAGGGATTGTATTTATTTGCTTGATTTTGGAGAATACTTGCCCAACTGCACTTAGAATTTATTTGTTCATTTGTCCATGCTTACCTGTGCTTAGACTGTTTTTAATTTGTTTTAACTGTGTTAAGTCTGGATTTTTCAGAAAAGATAGGGGGAAAAAATCTTCATCAGAGAGATTTTCCTTCAGCTGCTGCTATCTTTCTTTCCTGTCAATGAAAGCCCCTGACTCCCCTCTTCTAATCCCTCCACTTGCTCCCCTTTGCCTACCATGGAAAGTTTAAATATCTCATTCTTTTCCCAGCACAATTCTGTTCCAGACTCAGTGTTAGATTTTATTTTTTTTTACTGTGTCCCCTTCACACTACCAGTAATGACAACCACACTGCCCTCCTTCATTTTCTTCTCTGACTCCTGTCTTGGAGTCTGATCCGCTGAAGTTAGTGAGAGTCTACTCAAGGAGGTCAGACATGATTTTGGGTCAGACACACTGAGGCACCTTTATTAAAATTCCGATATGCATAAAGGGAAGGTCAACATGGCCCCACAGACAGTAAGAGTTGGATCACACCCTTAGTGCTGTTTCCCATGCATGTAACTACCTTCCAAACTCACTGCAAACAGGCCCTTTCCCTATCCTCATTTAAATCCCTCACAGAGATTCATTTTGTCTATGCATCCTACAAAATTTAAACCATGTCAGTCAAATGTCTTCTTTATCCCATCATCATATGAGAGGGAAGAAGAAAAAACTTCTAAGTTAATTCCTTTTTTTGAAAAAAACAATGAGGAGTGCGGTGGTACCTTGCGATTATTGTATTCATCCATGCAAATTAGGAAAATGCAGATGCCTAGCAATTTGGCCCACAGAATGGCTAAATTATTCAAGACTGACTGACCACCATGGGGAACAAGACTAAAACCACAAATGTTTACTGTTCTAGAAACTCCCTATTCAGGATTTGAGGGGATAATAGAGTAATAATGAAAGATAATAAAGCATCTGGGAGTAACGTAGATGAACTAGAGTTTCTGAAGCAAATATGAAATGTCAACATTGTTGGATACCTAAATGTATAGCAGTCTTAGACCCAGAAAGTATTTTTTACAGGCTGACTGGAAGAGATATTGATACAACCCAATTTCACTGCCCCAGTTGTTCTGGCATCTGCCAGGAGACTTCTTGCTAAATAAACTTCTACTTCTCCCTTCCTGTGTACTGTGCTGGTGGATTGTGTAATTGTTTTTGTAATAAAGAGGCTCCTTAAAACATCAAGAATTGTTTCTAATCTGAATTACCAAAGTTCCACTGTGGGAATATATATCCAGATTACACTACATTACTTTTGAAGAGGAGACAGATGTTCATGACTGTGAAACAGATATTTTAAGATATTGTTTTCTCTCATGCAGTTCTCTACTCAGCCAGACTTCGAGTACATGGCAGTAGGCATATGGACAGCTTTTAACTTCTGAAAAAGCATGTATGCTTGCATAGGATCAGTGGAAGTAGGATTGCTGTACTTACAGGAATGCAGAAAATAATAGCTAACAATGTACTGTTATAACCTCTTGTGTACTGACTGCAAGGTATGGAAAGAAAAATAAATTCTAACTTAACCTAGTCTGTGTATTTATTTATATGTTATGAAAGCTGCATTGCCCTCTCTTGAAATAAGAATCAAAAGAGACAACGAAATAAAAGGCATCCATAAGAGAAGGAAAAGAGAATAAAGGAAACATCACATTCATTATGGTAGTGATTTCTCACATCATCCAAGTTTGTATCACTGCACTTTAAACAATCCAATACATGGATGATATAGTCAAGTGAGGGACAAGACATCCTGAACAGGGTGATCAGACACCCCAACATTAGGGGCTTTGTCTTATAGATGCAGCTACAGCCTTCCCTCCCCCCAAAAAAGTGTCCCAATTTTTCACACTTGCGATCTGGTCACCCTAATCCTGAAGGATGTGTACAACCTGTCAGCCCCATCCTGCAGCTCTTACTCATGTGAGTACATACACAAATAGTCCAATTGAATGTGACTATTCATGTGTTACTGATCTAGAAATTTCATATTCAGGACATGAGGCAATCATTAAAATAGTAAACCAAGGACAAGGCCTTGTAACGGCAGTGGGCCTGAGTATCCTGCATCAGTTAGTTAACTGTAATTAAAATGTTTTGTATGGTGTAATAAAGCTCTTGTGAAAACTATTTGAGAAGAAAAGGTGGACATTTGTATGCATCTGTGTCATTATCTATTACTGGAACGATGTTCCTCTTAGTGAGAGTAGCTGATGCTCTGACACTGACAAGGTAGAGTTTTAGAACTAAAAAGGCCACAATTTCTTCTTAGATGAAGTCAGATAAAGATAAGATTTACCCTGAATAAATTAATGAGGGAGGTTTTCTGTACATGCATCTGGCAAAATGTCCAACCATCACTGAGGAATTTTCACTCCAAAGGAGGGAAAAAATAACCAGTTATAAGATTGCTATATTATATGTGATGTTATCAGTTTATGGGCATAGAGGCCTGTTCAGAACTCATTATTATGAACATGGGGATTGTTAAATCAGTTTAGACCAATGCGCTTTCTAGTTCAGTATTGTCACAGACAGTAATCAGTACCAGATACTTCAGAGGAAGGTTAAAGCCCCATAATTCACAACTATGGAATTAGGCAAAGGTTTGCCTAATTTCAGGCAGGGAGTGGCTGCTTTAGGTCTTTAAACATGCGGGGTGGTATTCCTTACCAATTTTCATCCCAGTTAGTAAAACTGTAGAAGTTCTAGTTATTCGTATACATTCCTGATCCTTCTTTGACTCCTGCAAAGCTCTTTGCCTTAATATTATTTTTTGGCAGTGATATTACATGCAGGCTGTGTAAAAATATATTTTTATCATTTTAAATTTGTTGTCTTTTTATTTCACTGGTATCCTCCTGTTCTTGAGTGCCTGACTCGGTTTCTCTGTGCTATACATTATATAATACTCTTCCGTCATGCCACCTCTTATTCATCTCCTCTGTAAACCAAATATTCTTAATCTTTGTAAAGTCTCCACATGTCGAAGCCTTTTGCAGTGTATACCTTTGGACTTGTTGTATTTCTACTATACCTTTTCTGAGATGGGATGACAAACTATAAACAATACTTAGAGAGTGTGCAATTGATTTATACAATGGTATTTTAGTATCTTTCCTGCAAAATATTTTCTAACCCATTTTTAGTACATCTGAACATATTTTGTTTACTCTTTTTGACTGCTGCTGCACATTGAGCAGATGTTTTCATTTGGGCTGTATACAGCATTACCTAGGCCTTTTCCCTGAGTGGTTAGTGTTAATTTAGAACAGGCAAAACTCTCATTAAAGTCAGCGGGGGGAATGAGTAAGCAGTGATGAATAGGGCCCATAGATTGGGAACAGTGGACTAAAATTTTTCACTGAGGAACAAAAAAGGGCACAGGCCATCTTCTGAGATTCATGTGTGTTAACGTGACTGAACAAATGCCTTTTATCTTTTCAGGTGAAAATGACATAAGGTCTCAGAATAGATACAATTAGAGGACTGATGATAAAGTGCTACAAAATTAATTTTCTCTTACTGCTGTATGTTAAAAGGGAGTAAATATTGAGGCCAACATTTTCAAACTGGGGTATTACTCCAGCTGGAGTAATTTAGAGCTTTGATAGTTTAGCATAACTGAAAATCAGGCCACTTTCATCTAGGTGAGTCAGTATGGACTTAAGTGCTTAACTTTTGGCACTTTTAGGCAAGTTTGAAAATTCTGGCCATATTCAGTGGGTATGTTTCAGAAAGTAATAAGTAATCAGTGAGAGTGATGGTCCCACAGTACAAATTTTAGAAGAGCAGAAGAGGACAGACTTGTTGCTTAGGTGCATGTCATGAAATGGACTGTTTTCATTGCATGTCTTACTTTTTCAGCAAATCTTGAGTGGAAAATACGGTCAGCAGGTTACTATGTGTCAAGGGGAAAAGACCCAGGAAAAGACCAACAGAAAATATTTTATAATCCATTGTTAACTACACTGAAGATCTTTAGGATTTTATTAAATGAAATATTGTTAGTCTGAGGTTAGCAGCATGCCTGCTATGGAATTCTACAGGATGGTTCAAGAATTGTACAGAAAGGCTATCACTCTATTAAATGCTGTATGTTTCAGTGTTTTATCTACGAACTCTATTAAATTTCTAAAGAACACATTACATTTTATGAGACTTTCCCATACCAAAGTAAATTGATTTAACAGTGATAAATATTAGTCATGCGGATAAGTGAAATTTGCATGTGCTTAAATTTTTGTTAAAGTAATGTAAGTTGTGAAGTTGAAACACGAACTTTGTATGATTGCAGTTTTCTTGTGCTGCTACAAAATATAGTTGTTCTTCTAAAATTTGTGCATTGAAAAAATGTCCTGTTATTTTTTTTATCTTACAAATAATTTATGCAATACTACTTATATACATTATATACTGTAATTGATTTTTTTCTTTAAAAAACCAAGATTCAGTTACTGACTTGGGCAAGTCGGGGAATAATTTGATGGATTTATTTTTGCAGCTTTACATATTCATAGATATTGCTAAAGTTAGCTCATATTTTAGCTCTCAATGATTTTTGCTGTCAACATATTTTTTTCTGTGACAGTGATATACATGGGACCCTGGGTACGTACCGCTTCAGCTAGCCAGTATAGCTACCTGTGCTGTTGTGGCTTCACTGCTACTAATTAATTATTACTATTTATTATTCAAGCTATGTAGATTAAAGCTAGCTTGGGTATGCCTACATGTGCTGCAGTAACACCTCTGGTTGAAAAGTAGACAACCCTAAGACAGAGATGAACTGATAGCCTTTGAACAGCAGGACCAAAGTGAGGCCTTCAGACAGAAGTAGGCCAAATGAGACTTCTCATAATCACACTGCTACATCTTTTGGACAAGATTTGTCTGACATTTGTGGCCTTGTCTAGACTACGCTTCTTGTGGCCCTTCCTCTGTCACTTGCACACAGGTCTTGTCTAGACTAGGAAAACATGTGTTGTTTAGAAGTGTTAGCTAGTTTAGATGAGGCCTGTGTGGGTATGAAAGAGGAGGCAGAGGACACAAGAAGTGTTCCACTTCTGTGAGCCTCTGTGAAGAGGCAGGGCAGAATGGCAGTTCTTGTCATTGTTAGCTTGCTTAGCTAGTGCAAGTGAATCTTGCATGTAATGAAACGTCTCTTTTAAAAAAAGGTCTACAGTATACAATAATGGCCCAAATCACTGCATCTTACACTAGTGATACTGCATCACATTGGGCAATAACTGTCTTTTTTTAGTAAGGGCTACACCTCATTCACCTTCAAATAGGCAACCCCATATCCTCAGTGATCACTTTACAGTATTCCTATGTGGTGTTCAGTACAATTAACTTTAGTTAAACATCACCTCAGCTAAGCAATTTTTTGCCAATCCCTTGGAATATAATTCAAAACTGATTGTACTGTTACCCATAATTTCTTGCATCCTTAATCATTTCAACCTCCAGGAGCATATGCAGGGCTGAATTAGCCATAAACATTATATGCAAGAAGTGATGTGAGTAAAGTAACTGTTCTGTTGAGAAGTTCCCATGCCTCCATGCTTTGGAGCAAGAAATTGAAATTTGGCAGAGTGGGTGTCCTTTGTGTCAGGGATGTACCTTTTGTTATCCCTGTGAAAAGCTGCCTAAATTTGGCCAAATTATAAGCCTTGAGAAAATTTCGGTTTGCACATGCTCAGTAGAGCCTTGTTAGATTTGGCAACTAAATTCTCAAAAGATTCTGTTTGCGCTGAGCATGCTCCAGCCCAGCTCTTTCCCTGCAATTGTTTCTCAAAGTTACTGCAGGCTGTTGTGGCACCAAAACTGAGGGCAAGGAGACTCTCTCTCTCTCTTATTCTTCCAGTGCTTCCCCTGCTGACACCCAGGCACAGCGCGAGAGCAAGAAACCTGACTGGAATAATGAGGGGACAAGATCAGGACTTGGTTTGGGAGAGTGGTGGAGGAAATAGATTGGGGCCTGGAGGACAGGGAGAGTGGAACTAGAACCTTGTGAGTGACTGGGTAGAGGGAGACTGGGAGTGGCTGGGCAATGAAATTATCACTGTAAGCCAGTGTGGGTTGAATGACTGAGAATGGACAAGAAGGTGGGGGGAAACAGTATGGGGAGGGCAGCCAGTCCACCTGAGCAGGGAGACTGGAACTGGGACTGAGAGCTGGGAGGGTGAAGACTGAGATGAATGAGGAATTTGGAGGCTGTGGAGGAATGGGGAGACTGGGACTAGCTGAGACAGGGGTCCTGAGGAAAAAATACTGTGTGATCATGTAAATAAAGATGGTGTCATAATGCATATGTATAAGAGGGTGGGGGTGAGGGGTGAATTAAGGTTGCATCAGCATAGATCAGTGTGAAGGCCTCTGTTACTTTCATATCCCTGAATTAGCCCGTCTCTAGGGTCTGGGTTTGGCTAATGCTGGAGGCTTTTGTTGTTGTTTTAACTTTTAAAAATATTGTGACTAGGGCATTTATGCCTTTTTATTCTGGGAGCCCTGGTAAGGAAATTGTCTCTTAGTCAAAGTCTGTGCGTGTTTATGGGAACCCGCTGAAGGCTAGAACCTGAAACATCTAGTGCTTGGAACACTTATAGCACTTGCCTTGGAGCATCTGATACACACTGCATGCTACCAAACATCTCGAGAATGTACCACAGCGCTTACAATGACACCCTGCAGTGTGGCTGGTTACAATATTTCTATAGTGTAGAAAACAGAGAGACTCAAGGGGGAAATGATCATGGAAAATAAATACTTTCTGCTAGAATAAGGAGCAATGGCCTGAAACTAAGGAAGGAAACATTTAGACTAGCTATTAGAAAAATGTTCTTAATGGGAAGAGCAATTGGGCAGAAGAATAGATTATAAAGGAGAGAAGTGAGGCAGATATTCAAGAATGCATTAGGCTGGAAATAATAGCGGCAAGCCACACAACCTATAAAAGTTCACTTTGCTTTACGTTTGTCTCAGTGTTGTAAATCCATTTTAGGGGAGGACCCATTTACTACAACACAGTGTCATATCTGGTTTGATAGGGATTTTAGATCACATGATTTTTTCCGAGCACTGAGTGACACAAAATAAAATTCTAACCAGAGCGAAATGGATAGAGATTCCGCTATAGGATTTGCATATTCTAGTGGCAGGAATGGCAAGAAAGTCTGAATCTTACATCAGAAGGATGGCGAAAGAGCAAGGACTACTGTGCATTTCTGATTTACTAATTATGGAAGAACCTTACTTCAGTTCCAGTTAAAGGATTTTTGGTCTTGCTGCGTGGCTGCTACCGAGCAGTCATAGGAAGATCAGCTCAATGCCAATGCAGCTCCAATAAAAGCTGTTCTACCTGGGAGAGGTGAGCAAGGAGATGTCCCTACCATGCCTCCACTATCTGCACTCCCCCAATGCCTTCTATCAGCGTGGAAAGTCAAAACTCTGTAAAGATAGCTGAATGACTTCCCAATTATCAACCTGTTCCACCCTTTCCAATGGGAGGGGAAGATCTATCCCAAGATACAGTAGGTTGTTGTTACAACAGCAGAGGGGCTGCGAATATAAAGGATAAATGAAGGCCCCATTGCCTCAGTCAAGCAGACATGCTCAGTTAAGGAGCGCCCTAAGGACATGATGTGGGACTCCTTTTGCAATAACAACAACAAATTTTTCATGAGGTTAAATCAGTTTGCAAATTTTGCTTTAAATAAAAGTAACTCCCTTCTCTTCATGTGTCAGTATAATAATGCCTGCATCTGTAATGTTCACTCTATGCACCTGAAGAAGTGGGTTTTTTACCCATAAAAGCTTATGCCCAAATAAATTTGCTAGTCTTTAAGGTGCCACCGGACTCCTCGTTGTTTTTTTAAATAAAGGACACTCTTTTTTTTTTAATTTGTTCCAAACTTAGACTAATGTCAATTATAAGCCTCAGATTCAAAAATCCTACAGTTCACCTGCTTTGAAACTTTGGGCCCAGTTGTCCCTTCATTTTCATGCTCACTGCAGACCCTGATCAGAAACAGCAAAGAATCCTGTGGCACCTTATAGACTAACAGATGTTTTGCAGCATGAGCTTTCGTGGGTGAATACCCACTTCTTCGGATGCAAGCAGTGGAAATTTCCAGGGGCAGGTGTGTATATATAAGCCAGCAAGAAGCAGGCTAGAGATAACGAGGTTAGATCAATCAGGGAGGATGGGGCCCTGTTCCAGCAGCTGAGGTGTGAAAACCAAGGGAGGAGAAACTGGTTCTGTAATTGGCAAGCCATTCACAGTCTTTGTTTAGTCCTAAACTGATGGTGTTAAATTTGCAAATGAATTGGAGCTCAGCAGTTTCTCTCTGGAGTCTGGTCCTAAAGTTTTTTTGCTGGAGGATGGCCACCTTAAAATCTGCTATTGTGTGGCCAGGGAGGTTGAAGTGTTCTCCTACAGGTTTTTGTATATTGCCATTCCTAATGTCTGATTTGTGTCCATTTATCCTTTTCCTTAGAGACTGTCCAGTTTGGCCGATGTACATAGCAGAGGGGCATTGCTGGCATATGATGGCATATATTACATTGGTGGACGTGCAGGTGAATGAACCGGTGATGGTGTGGCTGATCTGGTTAGGTCCTGTGATGGTGTTGCTGGTGTAGATATGTGGGCAGAGTTGGCATCGAGGTTTGTTGCATGGGTTGGTTCCTGAGCTAGAGTTACTATGGTGCGGTGTGCAGTTGCTGGTGAGAATATGCTTCAGGTTGGCAGGTTGTCTGTGGGCGAGGACTGGCCTGCCACCCAAGGCCTGTGAAAGTGTGGGATCATTGTCCAGATCCACACCACAAGATCCATTGTCTATAGCCAAGCACTGAGGTACAACCGTATCTGCTCTAACCCCGCAGACAGAGACCAACACTTAGAAAATCTCCACCAAGCATTCTCAAGACTACAGTACCCACATGAGGAAATAAGGAAACAGATCAACAGAGCCAGATGTGTACCCAGAAGCCTCCTACTGCAAGACAAGCCCAAGAAAGAAACCAACAGGACTCCACTGGCCATCACATACAGTCCCCAGCTCAAACCCCTCCACCGCATCATCAGGGATCTACAACCCATCCTGGACAATGATCCCACACTTTCACAGGCCTTGGGTGGCAGGCCAGTCCTCGCCCACAGACAACCTGCCAACCTGAAGCATATTCTCACCAGCAACTGCACACCGCACCATAGTAACTCTAGCTCAGGAACCAACCCATGCAACAAACCTCGATGCCAACTCTGCCCACATATCTACACCAGCAACACCATCACAGGACCTAACCAGATCAGCCACACCATCACCGGTTCATTCACCTGCACGTCCACCAATGTAATATATGCCATCATATGCCAGCAATGCCCTCTGCTATGTACCGCCGCCAAACTGGACAGTCTCTAAGGAAAAGGATAAATGGACACAAATCAGACATTAGGAATGGCAATATACAAAAACCTGTAGGAGAACACTTCAACCTCCCTGGCCACACAATAGCAGATTTTAAGGTGGCCATCCTCCAGCAAAAAACTTTAGGACCAGACTCCAGAGAGAAACTGCTGAGCTCCAATTCATTTGCAAATTTAACACCATCAGTTTAGGACTAAACAAAGACTGTGAATGGCTTGCCAATTACAGAACCAGTTTCTCCTCCCTTGGTTTTCACACCTCAGCTGCTGGAACAGGGCCCCATCCTCCCTGATTGATCTAACCTCGTTATCTCTAGCCTGCTTCTTGCTGGCTTATATATACACACCTGCCCCTGGAAATTTCCACTGCTTGCATCCGAAGAAGTGGGTATTCACCCACGAAAGCTCATGCTGCAAAACATCTGTTAGTCTATAAGGTGCCACAGGATTCTTTGCTGCTTCTACAGAACCAGACTAACACGGCTACCCCTCTGATACCTGATCAGAAAGATATCTCCAAGGAGGTGCAGAAAGGGTAGGTTTTGAGGCATTATCCCCATAGAATTCTATTGGGTTGGGGTTTTACAAGTTTATAGGTCGAGGGAGAGAAGTTGCTGTGTGTCCTGTGGCAATGGGCATCTATGCCTGTACTAATGCTGGGAGGAGCAGACGCACAGGGCAAAAAGACATGGCAGCATTCCAGCACAGAGGAACACATTCATTAGCTCTACCACCAGAGAAAGCCCTCCTTCTGGATTTATGTTTCAGTAGGCTTTTCTATTTGGGTAAGCCCATATGCAAAAGGATAGTTGCATATACAGTCATGATCTCATGTTACCTAAATACAGTGACAAATTGTTAATAATTAACTGATGATAATGATAGCAATAATAAAAATATTAGCCATTTATTTAGTATTGGGTATTTTCACACCAGTAATTATATCCTTTGAAATAAAGTAAGACGAAGAAAATATCCACAATATGATATTGAAGCAATAGAATAATAACCTTAGAATGTGGCTTCGTTTCTTACTCCTATAATAGGATCAGACATCTGGAATAAGTAAACATTATGTCTAGTCTCATGAAATATTCCAAAACCTGCATTCCAAACCTTTTAGTATTCAAAATAATGAATGCCAGTGAAAACATTTTTGTGTTATGACAGAAAGGAAATTGTTAATGTGCTTATTTACTCATATTTATTAATATAAAAACTTGATCCAGCCTTGCACAAATTCTCAAAACCAAAAACAAATAAATATCACACAGGCTGGAATAAACAGTGTGGTTGTTGACTGAATGTAACAGCAAGTAATGGATGATTCAAAGCCACAGCCTGAAAAGAATCCTCATAAAAATAAATATCACGCCATCCTTCACCAAATAGTTGTATGAATTAGGGTTATTAATACTACAATTATTTTTAACAAGAAAGGCTGGTGAGAAGAGGCACCTATGGAACAATATGTCCAATCAGAGTCCCTAAGGTTTCCAATTTTTTAGGGTAATATTTCACTGTGGATGTGATGGTTAAAAGGGCCTCATCTGCTTCTGTAGATACAAAATATGTGATAGATACGATCCTTGCTATCTTGTATGCCACAGGGAGTGTATGAGAATCTCATTTAATCTCCACTATCCATTGATCACCTGCTATGCATTCATTTGCATGAACTGAGCCATTTATGCTTGTAACGTAGGAATACATTTAGGCTTTACATTTTATATGTATTTATGTTACCGTTAGTGTGCCTTATTATACAATGTGCTTGTAACCATTAACAGAGCAATCCCACTGAGAATTTATCAACATCATTTTCACACAAAAATATCTCCCGCATCACATAATCCATGTAATCGAATTGATTAACACAATAGATAAAATTCCCTTACTTTTATCCACGTTTTCAGTTTGATAGATAATATTATGCACCTTTAAAAAATTCTTTCAGGGCTAAAATGTGGCTTTGCCATAAACCCTGAGTAAAGTATGGTGGGTAGTTGTGCTGTCTCAGAAGCACCACAGGGCTAGAGTTGGCCCAATTTTTTTTCTCTCTCCACAGACATTTTTGGATTTTTGGCCAACAACTTTTGAGGAAGAAACCAGATGAAAAAATTCCATAGTCAAACCCCCAATTTTCCATCAAAACAGTTTTAAAGGGAAAATTTTGACCAGCCCTAACCAGGATTCATAGTCCTAATATGGTCCCTGTCCCTGCTCTTGCTCCTGAGAAGAAGTAATCTGTACCAGCCCTATAGCTAAGTTTCCTCCTCTATGGTGATTCATCTGTGTGGGCTGATGCATTGAGGGAGAGCAGCCAAGGCTATCTACTGCTTGCGCATGCTCCATACACCTGCATAGAAAAAGGACTGTCAGTCTTTGTCTGTGCAGAGCCAGCACAGGGGATTGAGAGAGCACATTATGGCCATTTTACTCCCTTGCACAAACATGTAAGATGGGTCAAAATTTGGCCCTTAATGGAGATATCCTATTTTGCTCCTGTTTGACTTCGAATCTTTCTTTCTTCCCATTTAAAAATCTCTTTCCCTCGAAGGTGACGTTTAAGGGACAATCCAACTCCCACCTTCTGAGTGGGAAGAAAGGCTATAGAAAGTATGTGCAGGAGTCCTCCGTACCCACACCACTGAAAGGAGCATTGATCTACAGTAACTCAGAGGGCCTGTTGGGTAAGAGGTATGGTAACACAGGCAGGGAGGCCACAAAATAGGATGGCCCACAAGCCAAAATCCTGGATAACAGCATAGGTAGTAGACCGAGAGCCTAGAGACTGCAATAGGTGGCCATGGAGTGGCTATCTGGCTGCTCTAAATACTGGCTTTGAATAGGGGGTAATGTCCACTCAAAACCACAAACTACCTACAGGGTGGTAGGCTAAATCCTCCAGTTCTTAGTCATATTGAGCAAGGATTTCATGTTCTGATCAAGAAGAGTAAATAAGATTTACAAGGAATAATTTATGGGGTACATCTTTGTGCAGGTGTTTGTGTACCACTCCACTCTGTAAAAGAAAGTTTTAGGTTTAGTAAGGATTCTTCATGGCAATATAAACCGAGAACAAATATTCATAGCAAAATTTTCTCCATTACCCCAGGCAATCCCATCAATCTGAACATGACTGAATTAGTGTAACAAAGAGGAGGCGATGATCCTTAGTTGTTTATACATGTTACTTAAATCTAAGCTGTATAATAATTTTTAAAGATCTTTCATTGGGAAAGAGATGTTTACTTTTTAATGTTAATATAAAGCGGAGTATATATAGGAGGTATGTGCACGTGCCCAGAGATTACAGTGACAAACTGATAAAACCAAGTGAAATTCCAGCAGTATGCAGTACACAAATGTTTCCTGAATTCTAGAATCCAGTCACCTTGTAAGGATTCTGTTTTCAGAGTCCATGCAACAAAAATTGTGAGACTTGCAATTTGGGACTGTGTGGTCTCAGTCTCTTGGTTCAACTACTTTAAAAGAGCTATTTTCCTTAGTCACACAAAGAGAGGTTTGTGACCCTGTTAGATGAGGCTTAGGGTACGTCTTCACTACCGGCCGTATTGGCGGGTAGCAATCGATTTCTCAGGGATCGATATATCGCGTCTACATGAGACGCAATATATCGATCCCTGAACGCGCTCCTGTTGACTCCGGAACTTCACCAACGCGAACGGCGGTAGCGGAGTCGACAGGGGGAGCCGCGGATGTTGATCCCGCGCCGTGAGGAAGGTAGGTAACTCGATCTAAGGGTATGTTTACACTACAAGAGTAGTTCGATTCAACTTAAGTCGAATTTGTGGAATCGACCTTACGAAGTTGAATTTGTGTATCCACACTAAGGACACTAATTCGACTTTGTGAGTCCACACTAACGGGGCAAGCATCGACTTTGGAAGCGGTGCACTGTGGGCAGCTATCTCACAGTTCCCGCAGTCCCCGCTGCCCATTGGAATGCTGGGTAGAGCCCCCAATGCCTGCTGGGGGAAAAAATGTGTCGAGGGTGGTTTTGGGTAACTGTCATCATTGAACCATCACTCCCGCCCTCCCTCCCTGAAAGCGCCTGCGGGCAATCTGTTCGCGCACTTTTCTGGTCAGTGACAGCGCGGACGCCACAGCACTGCGAGCATGGAGCCCACTGCAGTTATGGCCGTTATCAACTCCTCGCACCTTATCGTCCACCTCTTCCACAGTCAGCTGCTGAGAAATCGGGCTACTTTTCAATGGTGCTGCAAGCACTGGTGGACCATAGGGGACGTTTTACCAACATCAACGTCGGGTGGCTGGGCAAGGTTCATGACGCGCGTGTTTTCAGGAACTCTGGTCTGTTTAGACGCCTGCAGGAAGGTAGTTTCTTCCCGAACCACAAAATAACTGTTGGGGATGTGCAGATGCCTATAGTGATCCTCGGGGACCCAGCCTACCCGCTAATGCCCTGCCTCATGAAGCCCTATACAGGCGCCTTGGACAGTGAGAAGGAACTCTTCAACTACCGGCTGAGCAAGTGCAGAATGGTGGTGGAGTGTGCTTTCGGACGTCTCAAGGGGAGATGGTGAAGCTTACTGACTGGCTCGGATCTCAGCTAAACCAATATCCCCATTGTTATTGCAGCTTGCTGTGTGCTCCACAATCTCTGTGAGAGCAAGGGGGAGACCTTTATGGCGGGATGGGAGGTTGAGGCAAATCACCTGGCTGCTTACGCTCAGCCTGACACCTGTGCGATTAGAAGAGCCCAGCGGGAAGCGCTGTGCATCCAGGAGGCTTTGAGAGCTAGGTTCCTCAGCGAGCAGCGTGACCTGTGACTGTTCAGTTTCTTTACAGAGAAGCTGAACCTGCCCCTATTTCTTTACCCAGTTACTGTTGACTATCCTCTGCAGTTACATACCCCGTTCACCCCGTTTCCCCCACTTCCAACACACGTGTAAAAATAAAATACATGTTCCATTGTTACTTAACAAAGGTTTCTTTATTAATGACTTTGCGTTAAAGGGTTGAAACTGGGACGCAGACTGTGCTGGGTAGGGTGTGCGGTGATGTAAAGACCACCTCTAAACTCGAGGAATGACAGGCTCCTGCTCCTAGAGCGGTCCGCAGTGCCGGACTGGTTGTTTCAACGGAGCCTGCCATCCCTCCTTTTTGGGACTCTGTGTGCGGGGGCTATGTGACCTTGTGGCCGAGGAGGACGGATACAGATTCCTCTGCTGCGTGGCTCTGTGGTCCAGGACAAGGACCGCTGCATAAGATCTGTAACCGCTACAAAGTCACGTACCCCCCCACCCACACAGAACCTGGAAACCACCTCCCATACCGACCAGGGTGCCTACTGACTGCACTGTGTGTGTGAGCTGCTGCTGATCCTGCCCCCGTGTCTGTACCCTGGTAAAGGTGATTGTCCTATGCAATTACCAACCCCCTTCCCCACCCACCCCTTCAAACACAGTCTTCTGTAAAAAAAAAAAAAACATGAGGGAAACAGTAATTAACAGCAAAGTATTTTTAATAATTAACTAGACAGTTAGGGGATGAAACTGGGATTGGGGCTTGGGTGATTCAGGAAGGGAAGGACTTCTCAAAATTTAGGATATGAGAGCTTTTGGGTACTTGAGCACTCTGCTGGGGTGCAGTGACAGTTTTCACGGCCCCTGGCGCCTCCTTCTGGTTATTTTGGGTGAGGGGGGTATGGGACTTTGTGGCGGGGGAGGGCAGTTGCAGATACACTGCAGGGGGGCTCTGTCCTCCTGCCTGCGGTCCTGCAGAACATCCACAAGGCGCCGGAGCGTGTCCGTTTGCTCCCTCATTAGTCCAAGCAGCGTTTGAGTCGCCCGATTATCTTCCTCACGCCACCTGTCCTCCCGTTCGCTGTGTGAGCGCTGGTACAGAGAGAGGGTCTCCCTCCACTGGCTCTGCTGGTCCGCCTCGGCTCAGGAGCTGCCCATAAGTTCAGTGAACATCTCGTCCTGTGTCTTTTTCTTTCGCTGCCTAATCTTTGCCAGCCTCTGTGAGGGGGATGCTGGGGCAGGTCTGGAGACAGTCGAAGCCGTGTGATGGGAAAAAGGGAGTGAATTCCTTGCAAAGATACATTTCTGCGAACAATGAACACAGTCTAGTCTGTCTCTGTGAACAAGACCATGCACAGCATCTATCTCGTGTGCACTCCTGCAGCAGGCAATCCGGAAAGCATAAACTCTGCCCCTGTTCCACCCCATCGCAGTCTCCCCCGACCCTTGGAATTCTGGGTTGAGATCCCAGTGCCCGATGGGTCAAAAATCATTGTCGCGGGTGGTTCTGGGTAAACGTCGTCAGTCATTCCTTCCTCCGGGAAAGCAACGGCAGACAATCATTTCGAGCCCATTTTCCCTGGATTACCCTGGCAGACGCCATAGCGTGGCAACCATGAAGCCTGTTTTGCCTTTTGTCACTGTCACCGTATGTGTACTAGATGCTGCGGACAGAGGCGATTCAGCAGCACTACACAGCAGCATTCATTTGCTTTTGCATGACAGCAGAGATGGTTATCAGCCATATTGTACCATCTACCATGCCACTGTAAATTGGCAATGTGATGACGGTTACCAGTCCTACTGCACTATACCTTCTGCTGCTGTCATAGGTGCCCCTGGCCGAGATCAGCCGGGGGCGCAAAAGACAAAACTGGGAATGACTCCCCGAGTCAATCCCTCCTTTATGGTATCTAAAAATAGAAACAGTCCCGCCTAGAATATGGGCCAAGTGTACTAGGGTTGCAGTGTATCAGAGAACTAGAGAGCACAGCTGCTCCGTGTCAGATCATGCAGGAATGATGAGCCGCATGCCATTCACAGGGGGTACCCCTGCAACAACCCCACCTGTTGCTTCCCTCCTCCCCCAGCCTTCCTGGGCTACCATTGTAGTGTCCCCCCATTTGTGTGCTGAAGTAATACAGAATGCAGGAATAAGAAACAGTGACTTGTTAGTGAAATGAAATGAGGGGAAGGCAGCCTCCAGCTGCTATGATAGTCCAGACAGAACATTAAGCAGTGTGGGGGAGAGGAGACCAGCATCCTGCTGCTATGATAGTCCAGGCAGTACAGAATCTTTTCTTTACACATGAAGGGCTGGGGCTGGTGGAGCTCAGCCCCCTGTTGCTATGATGAAGACGGTTAGCAGGCCGTCTACTTATGGGCTGATGACGAGGACGGATAGCAGTCCTACTGCACTACACCATCTGCCACAAGGCTGATGATGAGGACGGATACCAGTCGTATTGTACCGTCAGCCACCCATGAGGCAGGGGGGAGGATGCTACAGTACAGTGCCGCAGCATCGCGTCTACCAGCAGCATTCAGTACACATAGGGTGACATTTAAAAGAGTCAAGAGACGATTTTTTTTCTTTTTCCTTCTGGGGGTGGGGATGGGGGTACATTGACAAGCTATGCCCTGAACCACCGCGGAAAATGTGTTTGACCGTACAGGTATTGGGAGCTCAGCCAAGAATGCAAATGCTTTTTGGAGACTGCAGAAACTGTGGGATAGCTTGCGTCCTCAGTCCCCCCTCCCTCTCTCCATGAGCGTCCATTTGATTCTTTGGTTTTCCATTACGCTTGTCACGCAGCAGCGTGCTGAGTCTCTGCTACGCTGTCTGTCTGGAGATTTTTTAAAAATACTTTGGACCAGGCGTAACATTACAGTAATTCCCCTAATTAGATGCGGGAGTCGCCGAGCGAGATCACACTGAGGAGGGTCACTGAAGGAGATAGAGAGCGCATGCTGCGTGAAAGCCAGCACAAACCAGGTGCCTATGCTGCCATGTTCGTGGAGGCAATGCTCCCAGAATACCTCATGAAAGCCTGGCGCGGAAAAGTGTGCTACCACGGAGCACCCAATAAGGCAGCTCTCCCCAGGAACTTCCTGCGGAGGCTTTTCGATTACCTCCAGAAGAGCTTCGTGGAGATCTCCCAGGAGGATTTCTGTTCTATCCCCATATATATAGACCTCCTTTTCACATAGTTCAGATTCCTGTTACATTAATAATAAAAGTTTACATGTTTAAAGCACTTACCGACTGATCCTTCTCCTGATTCAGGGTCCGGGGTAACTGCTGGGGAGGGTTGGTAGGGGATCTCCGTGAGGGTGATGAAGAGATCCTGGCTGTCGGGGAAACCAGCGTTGTAAGCGCTGTCGTCTGCCTCGTCCTCCACAAACCCTTCCTCATCTTCCCCGTCCGCGAACATCGCCGAGGAACTGGCCGTCGACAGTATCCCATCGTCAGAGTCCATGCACACTGGTGGGGCAGTGGTCGCAGACCCACCGAGAATGGCATGCAGTGCCTCGTAGAAGCAGCATGTCTGGGGCTGGGCTCCGGAGCGTCTGTTTGCTGCTTTGGTCTTCTGGTAGCCTTGTCTCAGGTCCTTGATTTTCACACGGCACTGCGTTGCATCCTGGCTGTATCCTCTGTCTCTCATGGCTTTGGAGACCTTCTCATAGGTCTTTGCATTCTGTTTTTTGGAGCGCAGCTCCGAAAGCACAGACTCATCGCCCCACACACCGATCAGATCCAAAACTTCCCGGTCAGTCCATGCTGGGGCCCTCTTTCTATTCAGAGATTGCATGGACTCCTCTGCTGGAGAGCTCTGCATCGTTGCCGGTGCTGCTGAGCTCACCTCGATGTTCAACCAGGAAATGAGATTCAAACTGGCCAGACAGGAAAAGGAATTCAAATTTTCCCAGGGCTTTTCCTGTGTGGCTGGGCAGAACATCCAAGCTCGGACTGCTGTCCAGAGCGTCAACAGAGTGGTGCACTGTGGGATAGCTCCGGAGCTACTAAGGTCGATTTCCGTCCACATCTAGCCTAATTCGACATAGCCATGTCGAATTTGGCGCTACTCCCCTCGTCGGGGAGGAGTACAGAATTCGAACTAAAGAGCCCTCTAGGTCAAACTAATTAGCTTCCTGGTGTGGACGGGTGCACAGTTAAGTCGAATTAATGCTGTTAAATTCGACATAAACTCCTAGTGTAGACCAGGCCTAAGATACTTCGACTTCAGCTATGCTATTCACGTAGCTGAAGTTGCGTATCTTAGATCGATCCCGCCCCCCAGTGTAGACCAGCCGTTAGTGTTGCAATGGTAAAGAGAAAGAAGTGGGTAGTTTAATTTTGACAAAGGCTACATGCTCAGCCCTATGCATGTTTGATTATTCTTATTAGCATACCAAACTATGGCACAGAAACATACAGTTTACACTCTTTCTTCTGCTATTTCCCATATAATTATTGCATTGCTGTAGTAAAATTAATAATAAAATCTTAACTTATGCAAAATGTAGGTAGCTGAATTGTTATTTAGAGTCTGTCTTTGACATGTTAAGGCTTCTCATTATTGGGCGGAAAAATCCCCCTGGGCCCTGAACAAAGAAACTCTTGGGCACTTTTTTTTTTGTTGTTGTTTTTGTATTAGATGCTCAACAAAAACCTGATCCTGCAAGGTACTCTGCACCATCGATTCATTTTGAAGTCAATGGGAGTTGCAGGTGCTAAGCGCCTTGCAGAATCAGGCACGGAAACAGAATCTGATGACTAAGGCAAGCGAATTTGGAGGAGGAGTTATGAGCTCTTTGCACTTCTACACTTATTTACTGCATGACCTTGGGCATGTCACTTAAGCTTTTTGTAACTCAGTTTCCCATCTGTAAAGTAATGGTAATACCTGCCTCCGAGGGACATTGAGAGGCTTATTCAATTTAATATTGTCAGATACTTGGAGGTCCGCAGATGAAAAATGCTGTTATATCTGAAAGATAGTGCTGCATACAGCCTGTATCCTCTCCTTTCTCTGAAAGATGGCAGCATGCATTACCCTAATCCCACAATAGACCAATTTTGCTGGCCAGTGACTGGGTGTGTGTGTGTATAGAAGAGTGGGACAACCCATGTTCCCATCACCCCAACATTTTCTGCACACTTTGGGGTGGCTAGTACCAGAGCCCGCAGTAGCTTGCAACATCCCTAATGCACAGTTTGATTCAATGGCTCTCAGCACCCTCCCCATACAAACAGTTCCATTCCCCCTGTAGGACTGTTTGTCAATCAAAAGCTATTATGGATAACTTTGCCCACCTAAGAAATGCAGCTATCTCTGCATTGAAATTGAGCATGTAAGTTATGTGTACTAACAATACTACATGAACAATTTGAGGCATGAAGTAAAGGAAAATGCTATAACTTATCCAATTGAAGCTATAGGGAAATTATGGTAGACAGAATAATTACCTGAGTTGAAATTTAGTCAGGACACTAGGGCTAAACACACTCCTACAAATTGTACCACAGAATCTTTAATGACTGCATGTGGCCAGGACCTGAGTTTCACATCTGTTATAGCAAGCTGTCATTCCCTTTCAGTCTTGTCTTAATTTAAGAATTACATATTCTATCTCAATCATAGACAAGCATTATCAACATTTCATAGAATGTTCTTCAGCATAATCAGTGTAAGTAATTTACCAGATAAAAGAATGTTAATAGCAAGTACAGTATAATTTGTATGGATACAAATTGTAGCTATCTTTCAGAGGAAAAAAGAAACTGCTGTGCACAAAGAGTGGATCAAGTGCAAGGTCAAGTGGAAGCACTTCTGTTTAACATGCAGAGCCTAGAAACATCAGTCTATGCTTTCAAAAATAGGTGAAAATTATACCTAATAAAGTTATTATAAATAATTGTTGCTCCTTCTCTCCTAGTGAGTTTGATATGGGAGAAGCAGTTATAAATGGAAGACCAATTAATTAGGTGTCTGATGTGGCCCTTCTATTGCAATAAATGAGAGTTGAATGTCCATGAGTTGTAATAGTAGCAATGAAACAATTATTTCGGTTGGCCAAGTAGCTTGTCTGTCAACAGTACATAGTATGGGGTATATTTTGGAAGTATCTTCAGAAGTGAAGTATTGTTTCTTTGGACTAAGGGATCCCTTGAACCGTTCTGGGGAGGGCCAACATTTGGAATGTGTTGTATATGAGCTGGGCTGTGAGAAGGGACTGAAGGAATCTGGAGTATATGTGCAGGAAGAAAATAGAACCCCTTCTTGAAATATACTAGAGGGCAGGCTCAGTTAGGCAAAATATCACCACATTAATTCAGATGCCTGGAATTTTCTGTACCTTCCCCTTTTTGGGGGTGCGAGACATGCCAGATTTTTTTAGAAGGTAAATCATTGAAAACACAAATTAAGCACAGGCACGTATGTACAACTACTTTGTTTCATCAAACCTATGCATTTATTAACATTATACATTTTTTAACGATTACTGTAATATACAAACAAAAAGTATATCTAGGTTTAAGGGGTGCAAGAACATATTTTTTAGGTTTAATGGGTGTGAGAACATATTTTTATTTTTGATAAGGGGTACGAGAACATATTTTGAGAACCAAAGGGGTGCAGGCTGCAGTAAAGGTTAAGAACCACTGCACTAGAGGATTCAAGGGAAAAGGGGAAGCTCCTCACTAACCCCATCTTTTATACAGCATAAAAGAGGTTAACAAAATGTACCACTGGGCAGATATTATGTTTTTTTTCTGATTATCAACCAGTTCTTCTTGTAGCCAACTCTGTGCAGGGTCTTACGCAGCCTCTGATTTTTTTAGATCACTGTCTCCATAGAGCCTTCAACCCTCTGCTGTAGCTTATTTTCTGTCTTAATAGACATAACTAGAAATTTGGACTCTGCTAGACTGACCTGAGTGTGCACTCTCCCTCTGTCACCCCCAGACTGAGTGAACGTGAGATGGTCCTACAGATAGATGAATGATGATGAAGAGATGTCTGCCCCCTGTGACACTCATATGGTTGTTATAAATTCTCCTGCTTCCAACACTACTGCTGACTAAGGAGTGGCCAATTACTTGATATCCTCCTGTCCACTGAGGCCCACCCAGGTTTAGATGCAATCAGCATCTAGAAAAGAGCTTTCATTAGATGCTGGAGAACACATGGATGGAAAGGGCAGGGGTCACTCTCCCCAGAACAGGAGCATGGGTCTTTAAAGAACTTTGATTCAAAACAAACACAAAACGTTCTTAACAAACAAAACTGAATTAAAGTCAAATTTAAATCCTCCTCCAGTCTCACTGCATCCAGGTTACAGGATTGTATCCTGCTCCCACAATCTTAAATCTCTCACCATAATCCTTCCATGCTGAATTAGCTGCACTGAATAGATGACCCATGCAAAATCTGTATCTGTGTCCATCCTGTGATTAGATGAAAAACTGATCACAGTCACAAAGAGAAACTGAATTCAAGTCTTCCAGGAGAACCCCTTAATGTCTCAGCCATTTGTTATCTCAGGTTGTAGCCTTTCCTCTCTACTGAAGCTTAATGAAAAGTAAATATTTTCCCTGAAATTTCACACAACCCAGTGAGATTTAAGCATATGCTTAAGATCTTTGTTGTACTGGGGCTTAAACTCCCAGTCCTCTACTGAGGTCCACTTTTGTAGACCGCTGCACCGCCACAGTATACCATTCATGTAGGCCCTAAGGATATAATATCTTTCTGATATCACTGACTCTTCCATCTCCGTCCAGGTCTCAAAGGGCACCCTTCTAACAACAGTCATTTCCCTTTTGATACAGACTAGGTTCTTAAATTACATCACCAGTGCAAAGACAAAGTCAACACAAGCCTGAAGGCATTGATTCTTGCTTTACAAGAAAGAATATTATACCTTAAGGCTGAGTTCTCTTTATTTCCTTGTTAAATGTCAGGTAACATTTCAAGGGAACATTTAAATCTTTTTTTTATACTGATCAACTTGTATCTTTCTTTCAAGAAGTCAAACCAGATGCAACTTGAGAGTTCACATACATCCTCCAGAATTAATGTTGTCTCACATTAGTATTCAGGTCTTGCAAATAATAAGGATGATAAAGCCTTAAAGTATGATTTATAAGATATTAATTTTATAGAAAGGAGAAATAGTATAATGCACAGAACTGGTATCCAGCAATTGCTGAACTCTAACCTTGGTCCCTCTGCTGCTTTAGGCAAATCATTTAACCTCTGCCTCTGTTTCCTCATCTCTACAATGGAAATAATAATGCTCACTTCCCCATCTCACACAAAGGCTCTCACAGTAGTTAATTTTAAACATCTCTGTTGTGTACTGAAGATTCACAAAGCATATGCTTTGATTTTCTTATCAAAATGTGAACTTTGTAGAACCCCTTTCCATCCAAAAAAGACTTTAAGAAGCCAGAGATGAACACAGCACTCCCTCTTTGGTTCCAGAGAAACCTGTCTTTCATGTCACATTGTTAAAATGGGAAGTTGCCTAATTGAGTTCTGTAGTAAGAAACTTGTAAAACAGTATTATCCTCAAAGCTTCTCTTTCTGCTTCACTGTAGATCTTCTGCCTAGAACCTTCCCTAGCTTCTCCCTCCTGACTGACTTCCTGCTACTGATATAAAGGTACAACATATATCTAATCTCACAGCTCTCCCCGAAACCTGATCTTCTATATAAACAATCTTTAACAAGAATTGCTATTCAATATTTTTTCTGCAAAAATCTATACAGCTACTACCTTTTCCTCATGTTCCTTCAGATCAATCCTTAAGTGTCATTTCTGTTATGATGGCTACAAAACCCTTCCCTCTGGTAAAAGCTAGGTAAATGGTAAACCAGTGCTACTGCTATTTGTCTTTATCACACAATTTTGCAGAATGTATGTAAATGAATATTCATACTACTGTTACCACTCAGTATGTCCTAACTACTGTTAACCATTTCCCCTTATTTACTTGTTTCATCCATCTGCTGCCTCTTGAATCCAATCTTTGCAGCAGGGATTGTTTTTACTATATGTCTGCACAGTCCCTAGCACAATAGACCCTGAATTGGTTGGTCCCACTAGGGACTGTAATACAAGTAATGAATAGGAGTAATAGATGCAGATTAGACACCAGTTTAGCCACTCATCTGGATCCAGTGGCAGAGCCAGATTTTTTAACCATGGGAAGTGATGAGTCATTGATGGTGCGCTGGGGAGTAAGCCCAATCTGCACTCTCCCAGCAGCAGCAGTTCCTGTCCTGTTGGGCTGGGCATGACTCACCACTCAGAGTGTGGTGACCTGGCAGGCAGGGTCACAGCACCATTCAGGTTTGACCTGGCCACCCTTCTGTCAAATTTGAATGAGCGGTGACAGTGCCATGCAACCCTATGTGTAATGCCAATAGTGGGGCACTGAGCCCAGCCTCACGGGACTGGTACTACCTCTTCTGGGTAAGTATTTGGGGTAGGTTCACTCTCCAGCCCCCATGTGAAAATGTGTGTCATATACTTCCTTTGGTTCATTGCATAATATGCTTTAAAAAGCACCATACATATACTCAAAGGCCATCAGGGGGGGAGATAGGGGGGACTGTTGCTCCCCCACCACATTAGCTCCACCACTGTCCAGATCTGATAGTTTTCTAATTCTTGAATCACTGGCTATTGAATCCCAAAGGTTCTGGCTCCATGTGTTTGGGACTCTTCTGAGGAGCTTGTTGGACCGTTGATGTTACAATAAGTCTTGCAGCACTGGGGAAGTTCCAGAAGACTGGAAGAAACATAATTGTGTGCCAATTATTAAAAGGGTAAATGGGATGGTTCGAGTAATTATAGACCTGACATTGATCCCTGGGCAAGATAATGGAGTATCCGATATGGGACTTGATTAATAAAAAAAATTAAAGAAAGTTAATGTAATTAATGCAAATCAACATGGGTTAATGGAAAATAGATCATGTCACACTAACTTGATATCTTTTTTGGGGGGGGGATGAAATTACAAGTTTGATTGATAAAGCTAATAGTGTTGATGTAATATGCTTACACTTCTGTAAGACATTTGAGTTGGTACTTCATAAAATTTTGTTAAAAAAACTAGAACAATATAAAATTAACATGACCTGGAAGAAAACATAAAATCATCACTGATAAAGTTTGCAGATGACATAAAAATTGGGGGAGTGGTAAATAATGAAGAGGGCAGGTCACTGATACAGAGCTATCTGGTTTGCTTGGTAAACTGGGTGCTATGTGTTTTAATGCTGTTAGATGTATACATGTAGCAACAAGGAATGTGGGCCTACTTACAGAATGGAGGACACTATCTTGGGAAGCAGTGATTCTGAAAAGATTTTGGGAGTCATGGTGGATAATCAGCTGAGCATGAGCTCCCAGTGTGACACTCTGGCCTAATGAGCTAATGGGACCCCAGAATGCATGAGTAGGGCAATCTTGAGTAGGAGCAGAGAAATTATTTTAGCTTTGCACTGGTGAGATCACTGCTGGAATACTGTGTCAAGGTCTGGTGCCACAATTCAAGAAGGATGTTGATAAATTGGAGAGGGTTCAGAGAAGAGCTACAAGAATAATTACAGGATTGGAAAACATGGTGGGTTCCCCCCCACCCCACCCCTTACTCTGTGGCATGAGGCATGAGTCACTTGCTGGTTTGAACCAGAGTAAATGTGGGTTCTCTAACTTGAAATTTTTAAATCAAGATTTGAGGACTTCAGTAACTCACCCAGAGGTTATGGGCCTATTTCAGGAGTAAGTGGGTGAGAGTCTGTGGCCTGCCATGTGCAGGAGATCAGAATAGATGATCATGATGGTCTCTTTTGGCTTTAAAGTCTATGAGTCTTATAGTGATACATTCACAGAGTTCAATCTATTTAGCTTAACAAATAGTAGGTAAAAGGGTGGTTTGATTACAGTCTGTAAGTATCTACATGGGGAACAAATATTTAATAATGGGTGTGACAGTATCCCCCTTGGGACTGTCACCTGAAATTACTTCTGAGCCCGTTTTCCCTGATGGCTTGGGACTCCAGAACCCTGCCTTGTTGAGCCAGACATGCTAGTCTGCTGCAACACACACCCAGGTCTGGTCCATGCCCCCAAAGCTGCAGGCTTTAACTGAAAACCGCTCAGCAGGAATTCTCGTCTCCAGCACCCAGACACCCAGCTCCCAATAGGATCCAAACCGCAGATAAATCCGTTTTACTCTGTATAAAGTTTATACAGGGTAAACTCATAAATTGTCCACCCCTATAACACTGGTAGAGAGATATACACACAAATCTAAGCCTAATACATTAATACATTAAGAATACATTAAGAAACTGAATACAGGTAAATCTCACCCTCAGAGATGTTCCAATAAGCTTCTTTCACAGACTAGACTCCTTCTTAGTCTGGGCCCAATCCTTTCCCCTGGTACAGTTCTTGTTAGTTCCAGCTCAGATGGTAACTAGGGGATTTCTCATGACTGCAGCCCCCTTTGTTTTGTTCTGCCCCATTTTATACCTTTGGCACAAGGTGGGAATCCTTTGTCTCTCTCTAGGTTCCCATCCTTCCTTCTAAATGGAAAAGCACCAGGTTTAAGATGGATTCCAGTACCAGGTGATATGGTCACATGTCCTGTGAGACCCCAAGCCTCCATTCTTTCCAGCCTGACTCACATGAACACAGGAAGAGACTTACAAGTAAACAAAGTCATTTACAACCAATTGTTCTAGTTAATGGGAGCCATCAAGATCCTAAGCCACCATTAATGGCCCACACTTTGCATAGTTACAATAGGACCTCAGAGTAATACTTCATATTTCTAGTTTTAGATTCAAGAATGATACATTCACCCAAATAGGATGAACACACTCAGTAGATTATAAGCTTTGTAATGATACCTTACAAGAGACCTTTTGCATAAAGCATATTCCTTACATTATATTTACACTCATAAGCATATTTCCATAAACATATGGAGTGCAACATCACAATGGGCTCTTCCATCTAGCAGAAAAAGGTATAAAACAATCCAGCGGCTGGAAGTTGAAACTTCCCCCCCAAAATCTCTCCCTCCCAAGTACTGTAACCCTTCCCTGGGTAACCTTGGGAGACTTCTCCACCAATTTCCTGGTGAACACTGATCCAAACCCCTTGGATCTTAAAACAAGGAAAAAAATCAATCAGGTTCTTAAAAAGAAGACTTTTAATTAAGGAAAAGGGGTAAAAAAAATACCTCTGAGAGATTAGCATGCAAGCTACTCTCACAGACAACAGATTCAAAACACAGAGGATGTTCCCCTGGGCAAAAACCTTAGTTACACAAAAGAAAACCCAATTTGATTATCCCTCTAATGCAAAAAGACAGTCACAAAAGGAAATAAACATAAGCTAATTAATTCCTTCTGTAATACTCACTACCCTGGGTGATTCGTTGATCTTTTCACTCCAGCACAGAACTTAATGAACAGAACCAAGGAAGAACTTTCCTCCTTCCTCTTGAAGCATCTTGTCCCTGCATTGGTTCCTCTGGTCAGGTGTCAGCTAGGCTAGGTGAACTTCTTAACCCTTAACTGTCTGTTTATGACATAGGTTTATTACACATAATGAGATACCACGGACACTTCTTAAAATTGTTCTTTTTAAGAAAAAAGTCTAACAGCTGAGTAAAAAAAATTAACCCTGTACCTCATTCTTCTCATCCTGTTCACTCCCAATCAACAATTGCTAGCCTTTTGGGAAGACATAACTGGGATCCATTCAGCAACATAAGAAATAGCAAATTTACTCCATTCTGTCTCTGCAATAGTCTGATTCAAATACTATAGGGTTTCCCCTAACTTTCTACATCTGTGGCCATCTAAATTGGAACAATCACCTTCTCCATCAATGCTGTCACCAAAAACAAAATGTAGCTCTGGGAAATTCCAAAAATATCTAGGGGTTACTGAGGTAACTCACAAGGACGCAATTCTGACATCCTTTCAGTTTTATTCTAAAAGCAGGGTGGGTGGAAGACTATCAGAGCAAAACAGGTAAAGGTGAGACACAGCTGGTGCAAGCAGTGCTTGGGGACCTGCAGCTTGGTGAGAATAGTCTGCAAAAGGAGGAGTGGAGATTTAGCTGTCCATAAATCTTACAGGGTTAAAGAGAGGTGACATTTACCAAAGCAAAGACCTTGAAAGATTGTCTGAAAAGATTGTAACATCTGGGAGGACCAGATTAACTGACAAACACAGTATTCTCTGAATAATAAATAATAACAACAACAAAGGTGTAGAAGCAGTAGAAAGGAAATTTCCTCTCCTGCAGTTATTTAGACAGCTATACAGTAAAGTATGAGGTTTGTTGTATCTAAGATTAGTTTTTTGTTTCCAGTTCTTATTGTGTTCATAGCATGTTTTTATGTTGTTGTTATTTATAGTTTTGTGTGCATTTTAATATCCTTGCTTTTGTATCATTGTAATTCTAAAATGGTTTCATAGTCTAGAACAGGCCTTTAAAACAGAGATCCTCTCACAAAAAAACACCCCTCCCAGTCCCACTATTTCCAGTGGCAAGACAGCATTTGGTTACATAAA
Organism: Mauremys reevesii; assembly: GCF_016161935.1. Classification (NCBI taxonomy): domain Eukaryota; kingdom Metazoa; phylum Chordata; order Testudines; family Geoemydidae; genus Mauremys; species Mauremys reevesii. The sequence goes on along the minus strand of NC_052624.1, from coordinate 185,903,538 downwards.
AAGTCATTAAGGAACCAAGATTAAAATAAAATGTCTTTGAACTGATGCGTACATCAGCATATGTCTCCCTATTTGGTATCTATGCTCTCTCTTTACTGTCCCAGACTGTTGGGCTTTACATTATTGGCTCAGAGTCTCCCCTTGCTGCCTTCAGCTCCCACTGCCAAGGACGACCGGATAAAGCACAACATGAGTTAGTTAATTGACCAAAAAAAGTCCCTAGGCACCATAAGCATCTCTTGGACTGAGCTGCAACTAGTTGCAAAGCTGAAGACTGATATTGCAGCTGCTTTACCACTGTGACAGAAAGCAGTTCCACAGTACAGACCACCTGGAAGTGCTCTGTGGTTCAGTCAACAGTTTGAGAATATCTAATTTTTAAAAAATTGTCTTCTAAAACACTCCACGAGGCTTACATACAGATAAATGATTATTCACTTACTCTGGTTTTATACGCAACTGAAGTCAGTGGCATTTCTCCAGGTTTACATTAGTATAACTGAGATAAACACTTGGTCCAAAGGGCACAAAAACGGGGAGTAACCTAAACTTTGGATACATAAGGGAGCACCCTGATCCTGTTTTAACCTTGAATACGTATACCAGAAATAGAACAGTGGTGGAGGAATAAATTATTAAAGCCCTGTGGGGGCGTGGGGAAAAACTAGACAGATTCTACACCTGTGGGAGACATGCATCTGCAACAAATGCAAATCAGTTTCCACACCAGCTCACTCCTAGGTAAACCAAGAGCCCACAATCTTCATGTATCTAGATCCTGGAACACTGCTACTTGTATAAAGGCAGGGAGATGCAGGAAAGGAAACAGGGAATGGATCATTGTGGATGACTGGACTGCTCATTCCAGGGTAAATAGTATAAATTTAAAATTATAAACATGTTTATAGATCATAGAATTCAAGATCAGAAGGGACCATTATGATCATCTAGTCTGACCTCCTGCAAGATGCAGGCCACATAAGCCGATCCACCCACTCCTTAAGCAAGCGACCCCTGCCCCATGCTTCGGAGGAAGGCGAAAAACCTCCAGGGCCACTGCCAATCTACCCTGGAGGAAAATTCCTTCCCGACCCCAAATATGGCGGTCAGCTGAACCCCGATCATGCGGGCAAGACTCTCCAGCCATACCCTCTGGAAAAAGGCTAACAATATCCTATCATTGACCCATTGTACTAATTACCAGTGTGGCACTTAATTGACCTATTGACTAAGCCCGTTATCCTATCATACCATCTCCTCCATAAACTTATCTAGCTTAATCTTAAAGTCATGGAGGTCCTTCGCCCCCACTGTTTCCTTCGGAAGGCTGTTCCAGAATTGCACTCCTCTGATGGTTAGAAACCTTCATCTAATTTCAAGCCTAAATTTCCTGACTGACAATTTATATCCATTTGTCCTCGTGTCCACATTAGCACTGAGCTGAAATAATTCCTCTCCTTCCCTGGTATTTATCCCTCTGATATATTTAAAGAGTGCAATCATATCGCCTCTTATCCTTCTTTTGGTTAAGGAAAACAAACCGAGCTCCTCAAGTCTCCTTTCATGCGACAGGCTTTCCATTCCTCGGATCATTCTAGTGGCCCTTCTTTGTACCCGTTCCAGTTTGAATTCATCCTTCTTAAACATGGGAGACCAAAACTGCACACAATACTCCAAATGAGGTCTTACCAATGCCTTATATAACGGGACTAGCACCTCCTTATCCCTACTAGAAATACCTCGCCTAATGCATCCCAAGACCGCATTAGCTTTTTTAACGGCCACATCACATTGCCTACTCATAGTCATCCTACGATCAACCAGGACTCCTAGGTCCTTCTCCTCCTCCGTTACTTCCAACTGGTGCGTCCCCAGCTTATAACTAAAGTTCTTGTTAGTCATCCCTAAATGCATAACCTTACACTTCTCACTATTGAATTTCATCCTGTTACTAATACTCCAGTTTACAAGGTCATCCAAATCTCCCTGGAGGATATCCCGATCCTTTTCCGAATTTGCAATACCTCCCAACTTGGTGTCATCCGCAAACTTTATCAGCCCACTCCTACTCTTGGTTCCCAGGTCAGCGATAAATAGATTGAATAAAATCGGACCCAAAACCGAATCTTGAGGAACTCCACTGGTAACCCCCCTCCAACCCGACAGTTCCCCCTTCAATACGACCCTCTGCAGTCTCCCCTTTAACCAGCTCCTTATCCACCTCTGGATTTTCATTTCGATCCCCATCTTTTCCAATTTAACCAGTAATTCCTCATGTGGTACCGTATCAAACGCCTTACTGAAATCAAGATATATTAGATCCACCGCATTTCCCTTGTCTAAAAAATCTGTTACTTTCTCAAAGAAGGAGATCAGGTTGGTTTGGCACGATCTACCTTTCGTAAATCCATGCTGTAATTTGTCCCAGTTGCCATCGGCCTCATGCTCCGTAACCACTCTCTCCTTTAAAATTTTTTCCATGACTTTGCATACTACAGATGTTAAACTAACAGGCCTGTAGTTACCCGGGTCACTTTTTTTCCCCCCTTCTTGAATATAGGAACTATATTAGCTAATCTCCAGTCAAACGGTACAACCACCGAGTTTAGAGATTTATTAAAAATCATCACTAACGGGCTTGCAATTTCACTCGCCAATTCCCTTAATATTCTAGGATGAAGATTATCCGGGCCCCCCGATTTACTTCCGTTTAGCTGTTCAAGTTTGGCTTCTACCTCAGATACCGTAATGTCTACCCCCATATCTTCATTCCCATCAGTCCCTCTATCACTATTCCTTAGCCCTTCATTAGCCTCATTAAAGACCGAGGCAAAATATTCGTTCAGATATTGTGCCATTCCAAGATTATCCCTAATCTCCACTCCGTTTAAAGTTTTAAGCGGTCCCACTTCTTCCTTCTTGGTTTTCTTCCTATTTATATGGCTAAAAAACCTTTTGCTATTGGTTTTAATCCCCTTCGCTAGGTCCATCTCCACCCAGCTCTTTGCCTTTCTCACTGCTTCCCTACACCCTCTGACCTCAATAAGGTAGGTTTCTTTGCTGATCCCTCCCATTTTCCACTCCTTGTACACTTTCTGTTTTTTCTTAATCACCCCTCTAAGACGCTTGCTCATCCAGCTCGGTCTAAAACTGCTACCTACGAGCCGTTTTCCCTTTCTCGGGATACATGCCTCTGACAACTCCTGCAACTTCAACCTGAAGTAACCCCAGGCGTCATCTGCCTTTAGATCCCTAAATATGTTAGTCCAATCCACTTCCCTAACTAGTCGCCTTAATTTAGTAAAGTTAGCCCTTTTGAAATTGTATACCTTAGTCTCAGATGCAATTTTGATTATCCTCCCATTTATTTTGAAACGAATTAGCTCATGATCACTCGAGCCAAGGTTGTCCCCTACAACTATTTCCTCAACAAGGTCCTCGTTACTCACCAAAATCGGATCTAAAATGGCATCCCCCCCTCGTCGGTTCAGCAACTACTTGATGAAGGAATTCATCAGCTATCACGTCTAGGAAAAGCTGAGCCCTATTATTATTACTAGCATTTGTTTCCCAATCTATATCCGGGAAGTTAAAGTCCCCCATGATCAAACAGTTCCTATTAGTATTTACCTCCTTAAAAACATTAAAGAGCTCGCTATCCATATCCAGGCTAGATCCCGGCGGTCTATAGCACACCCCAATCACTATCCCAGGGGAGGCTCTAGTAGTTTTCTTCCCCAATGTGACCATTGCCCAAACAGACTCCGTATTAGCCATTGCATTGCTAGTTATTTCATTACATTTCACCTCATTATTGATATACAATGCTACTCCCCCACCTTTACCTTTGCATCGGTCTTTCCTAAACAGCACATACCCTTCCATACCTGTACTCCAGTCATGGCTACCGTTCCACCATGTTTCGGTTATTCCTACGATATCCGGTTTCAATTCCCGGACCAGGAGCTCCAGTTCTTCCATTTTGTTACCTAAGCTTTTCGCATTGGTGAACAAACATCCTAATTTTTGCTGTTTGGCTCCTCTCACCCTTTTCACCCAACTTGGTAGGGACACAGTACTACCAGTATGACCTGTCGATCTAGTATCCGTCCCCCCCCCCTTCCTTACACCTAACTGTCCCCCTCTGGCTATATCTGTTGTTATCCTGTTGTTCTCACTCCCAATGTATAAATTTGGCGTGGAGAGCACCTGGACCTCTCCCAACCGTCTCCCCCCAGTGTCTAGTTTAAAGCTCTTTTAATCAGATGAGCCAGCCTCCCTCCTAGAAGTCTACTTCCTTCCCTACTTAGGTGGAGCCCATCCCGTGAGAACAGTTGTCTGTCCCCAAAAGCCTCCCAGTGCCCATACATCCCAAAGCCCTCCTTGTAACACCACTCCCTCAGCCAACTATTAATCGTCATGATCCTGTCACCCCTTTGGCGCCCTTCCCTAGGGACAGGTAGGATCCCACTGAAGATCACCTGAGCCTCAATTTCCTTGAGCGTCTTACCCAACCTGGCATAGTCTCCCTTGATCCTCTCTAGCGAGAATCTAGCCGTGTCATTCGTTCCTACATGAAGGATGATCAAAGGGTTCTTACCTGCTCCTCTTAGGATCCTTTTCAACCTCAGGTCCACATCCCGTATTTTAGCGCCCGGTAGACAGCACACCCTTCTGTTCTCCGGATCGGCCCTGGTCACAGGCCTGTCCAACCTTCTCAGTATGGAATCCCCAATCACGTAGACCTGCCTGTTTTTAACCTGTTGTGTTAATATCCAGGTGATAAACTGTATGTAGCCACCATTTAATAAACAAAGAATAATGAATACCAGAAAAATGTTTATTTTCTTGAAATGTGATATTGCTCTCACCTGAACTGCCTGACAAGCAAAACAAAAGACCTGGACTAATGACAGGTCCAATATCTTGTAGTGTTTCTGGATCTCTAAACAAAAGCTTTAAACCACATGAAAGGGCAATTTCCCTGCTTTCCAAAGGAATGCAAAACATTTGCTTCTATTCTTGCAAAGTCCCCAAATATCATATCTTGATCCAATATTATTCAAAATACCTTTTCTATTAATAGTAAAATAAGAATAAAATATATAAACTATTTACATTACAGTATCATGCTGGGATCAGGACTGAATAGATGCTGCACAAATTCAGTTCATGTCCTGAAGAGTTTGTGGTCTTCATGATAAGATTCAACATTAGGGCATAACACAGAGCGCTTGGTAAAGAGAAAGTCATGATAAACCGTGCTAACGTAGTTACAAATAACTTACATTTAAATATATATATTACAATTAAGCAAAATGGAATAAAGTAAAAAAATGAGTTTTCCTCTTGGTCATCTAGCTAGCTATTAGATTATAGAAAAGTCAAAATTTTCTCTCTCCTTCTAAGACCTGGGTTTGTGGACTACTGCCTTTGGCTAAACAGGTGGAGGTAAATGAATGTTTTTCAAAACATTTGTAATATTTTTCTGTGACATACAGAACATATGATACAATGAGGAATAAACACTTTATTGGCATTCATATGATGCTGTATGTATTTCACTAGTGATGACTACACTTATCAATCACAGCGTCTGCAAACTCATGGCAATAAAATCTTAACACACATCACCACCTTGTGTTTGTGTGTATGTATAAATAATTTTATAAATATCATAGCAAGGGCATTAGAGACAAATATAGTTAAGATCATCTGGGCTTTGTCATAACTTCATTATGAATAATTTAAAATGTCCATCCGACGAACTGGATATTCACCCATGAAAGCTCATGCTCCAATACATCTGTTAGTTTATAAGGTGCCACAGGACTCTCTGCTGCTTTTAAAATGTTTTTGAAATTTTCACCTGTTGGACTGAATTTTGTTAGACATTTGACAGTTTGAGCAAAAAGGGCTGCAGCCATTGTTGAATAAGAGGAGGATCAGAGTGAAGAGAGAGTTGGAACTTCCTATTATGAAAATATTCTTATATGCTTTTTTGGATAGTTCAGAAGCTAATGTGTGAAGGTAGAAATTAAGTAGGGATATAGTTCACCGTTGGCCGGTAGCTGGGATATTTAATTACTCTCTTGTGCTGTGGTACCATAAGAACATAAGAATGGCCCTACTGGGTCAGATCAAAGATCCATCTAGCTCAGCATCCTCTCTTCCAACAGTGGCCAATGGCAGGTGCCCCAGAGGGAATGAACAGAACAGGTAATCATCAAGTGATCCATTCCCTGTCGCTCATTCCCAGCTTCTGGCAGAGGCTAGGGACACCATACCTGCCCATCCTGGCTAATAGCCATTGATGGACCTATCCTCCATGAATTTATCTAGTTCTTTTTCAAACCCTGTTATGGTCTTGGCCTTCGTAACATCCTCTGGCAAGGAGTTCCACAGATTGACAGTGCGTTTTGTGAAGAAATACTTCCTTTATTTGTTTTAAAGCTGCTGCCTATTAATTTAATTTGGTGACCCCTAGTTCTTGTTATGAGTAGTAGTAAACAACACTTCCTTATCTACTTTCTCTACACTAGTCATGATTTTATAGACCTCAATCACATCCCCCCTTAGTTGTCTCTTTTCAAAGCTGAAAAGTCCCAGTCTTATTAATCTCTCCTCATACGGAAGCCATTTCATAACCCTAATCATTTTTGTTGCCCTTTACTGAACCTTTTCCAATTCCATTATATCTTTTTTGAGATGGGGCGACCACATCTGCACACAGTATTCAAGATGTGGGCATACCATGGATGTATATAGAGGCAACATATTTTCTGTTCTATTATCTAGCTTTTTCTTAATTATTCCCAGCATTCTGTTTGCTTTTTTGACTGTCGCTGTACATTGAGTGGATGTTTTCACAGAACTATCCATAATGACCCCAAGATCTCTTTCTTGAGTGGTAACAGCTAATTTAGACCCCATCATTTTGCATGTATAGTTGGGATTATGCTTTCCAATGTGCATTACTTTGCATTTATCAACATTAAATTTCATCTCCCATTTTGTTGCCCAGTCACCAGTTTTGTAGCTCTTCTCAGTCTGCCTGGGTCTTAACTATCTTTAGTAATTTTGTATCATCTGCAAATTTTGCCACCTCACCGTTTACCCTTTTATCGAGATCATTTAAGAATATGTTGAATGGGACTGGTCCCAAAACAGACCCCTGGAGGACACCACTATTTACCTCTCTCCATTCTGAAAATGGACCATTTATACCTACCCTTTGTTTCCTATCTTTTAACCAGTTACCAGTCCATGAGAGCACCTTCCCTCTTATCCAAGGGTAGCTTACTTTGTGTAAGAACATTTGGTGAGGGACCTTGTCCAAAGCTTTCTGAAACTCTAAGTACACTATATCCACTGGATCCCCTGGGTCCAAATGCTTGTTGACCCCCTCAAAGAACTCTAGTAGATTGGTGAGGCATGATTTCCCTTTACTAAAACCATGTTGACTCTTCCTCAACAAATTATGTTCATCTATACGTCTGAAAATATTGTTCTTTATTATAGTTTTAACCAATTTGTCCAGTACTGAAGTCAGGCTTACAGGCCTGTAATTGCCAGGATCACCTCTGGAGCTCTTTTTAAAAATTGGCGTCACATTAGCTTTGGCTAACTGTTCCTCAAATTCTTTTTTGGCCTTCCCAATTGCATTTTTATACCTCATTTGCCAGTGTTTATGCTTTTTTATTTTCATCACTAGGATTTAACTTCCACTTTTTAAAGGATGCCTTTTTGCCTCTCACTGTTTCTTTTACTTTGTTATTTAGCCACAGTGGCTCTTTTTTGGTTCTCTTATGTTTTTTAATTTGGGGTATACATTTAAGTTGAGCCTCTATAATAGTGTCTTTAAAAAGTTTCCACGCAGCTTGCAGAGATTTAACTTTTGGCACTGTACCCTTTAATTTCTATTTAACTAACCTCCTCATTTTTGTGTAGTTTTTCTTTCTGAAATTAAATTCTACAGTGTTGGGCCACTGTGGTGTTTTTTCTGCCACAGGGATATTAAGTTTAATTATATTATGGTCACTATTACCAAGCAGTCCAGCTATATTCACCTCTTGGACCAGATCCTATGCTCCACTTAAGACTAGATCAGTGTTTCTCAAACTTGGGATGCCGCTTGTGTAGGGAAAGCCCCTGGCGGGTCAGGCCAGTTTGTTTACTTGCCCTGTCCACAGGTCCGGCTGATCACGGCTCCTACTGGTCGCAGTTCGCCGCTTCAGGCCAATGAGAGCTGCTGGAAGTGGCGGCTAGTACATCCCTCAGCCCGCGCCACTTCCAGCAGCTCCCATTGGCCTGGAGCAGCGAACTACGGCCAGTGGGAGCCACGATTGGCCGGACCTGCGGACGGGGCAGGTAAACAAACTGGCCTGGCCCGCCAGGGACTTTCCCTACACAAGCGGTGGCCCCAGTTTGAGAAACACTGTACTAGATCAAGAATTGCCTCTCTTCTGGTGGGTTCCAGGACCAGCTGCTCCAAGAAGCAGTCATTTAAGATGTCAAGAAACTCTCTCTGCATTCCATCCTGAATTGACAAGTACACAGTCAATATGGGGATAACTGAAATCCCACATTATTATTATTATTGAGTTTTTTTTAATTTTACTAGCATCTCTAATCTGCCTGAGCATTTCACAGTCACTATCTTGGTCAGCTGGTTGGTAATATATCCTTACCGCTATATTCTTATTATTAGAGCATAGAATTACTATCCATAGAGATTCTATAGTACAGTTTGATTCATTTACAATTTTTACTTCATTTGATTCTATGCTTTCTTTCACATAGAATGCCACTTCCCCACAAGCACGAACTGTTCTGTCATTCCAATATATTTTGTACCCTGGTATTACTGTACCCCATTTATTATCCTCATTCCACAAAGTTTCTGTGATGCTTATTATATCAATATCCTCATTTAATATAATACACTCTAGTTCACTCATTTTATTATTTAGACTTTAACATTGGTATATAAGCACTTTCAAAACTTATCTCCTTTTAGCTGTCTGCCATTATATGATGTAACTGAATGGGACTCTTTATTTGACTGTTGCTGATCAGACCCTGCCTATATTTTATCATTTTCCATCCTCTCATCCTCACTAGGACAGAGATTCTCCATAAATAGATCCTCCCCTAAGGGATGTCTGAACCATGTGCTGCTCCACACCTGTCGGCTTTCCCCCAACCCTTAACATTAAAAAGGTTGTAGAGCAGTTTTTAAACTAAGTGCCAGCAACCTGGTTCCATTTTGATTTAGGTGGAGCCCATCCTTTCTGTATAGGCTCCCCCATCGCAAAAGTTTCCCCAGTTCCTAATAAAGCTAAACCCCTCCTCCCTACACCATCGTCTCATCCACGCATTGAGACTCTGCAGTTCTGCCTGTTTAGCTGCCCTGCACGTGGAACCTGGTAGACAAGTCACCATGCAGTTCTCCTGGTCATCGCAAACCCAGCTATCTATGTTTCTAATGATCAAATTGCCCATTACTAATACCTGTCTCTTTCCAATAGCTGGAGTTCCCTCCCCCGGAGGGGTATCCTCAGTGTGAGAGGATACCACATCATCATCTGGAAGGAGGGTCCTAACTATGGGATTGTTTTCCTCTGCTCCAGTTAGATGCCCTCCTTCCCTGGGACTTTCATTCTCCTCACCAGCATAGAGACTGTCAAACTGAGGGTGGGACCGTTCTACTGTGTCCCCGAAAGTCTCATCTATGTACCTCTGTCTCCCTCAACTCATGGTCTCTGAAGGCCAGGAGCTCCTTGCACTGAATGCACATATACACCACCTGCCCATAAGGCAGGTAATCATACATGTCGGATTGGGTACAATAAACTGGGTAGCCCCCACTCTGTTGCTGGGCTTCTGCCTGCATTCTCTTTTTACTCCTGCAGCTGGTTCCTTTGTTCCATCAGAATCTTCACTAAATTTGATCTGCTGCTTTTTGATCCACTGGTTGGATCATTAGCTTCCCCGGCCTTAGCCAGATACTGATGGGGAGTGCAATGTGAATGCTGATCAATGTCCCCCACCACGAGAATGAGGAAAACTAGCTGAAATGGAAGACACAGCAAAATCATCTAGCCCCACACAGACAAGGACTGCAAAGGTTACTAAAAAGCACAGATTTTCCAAAATGTATGCTTTTTTATTTTTGCCTTTCTGTCCAAATGGTGACAAGAGGACTTTTTTGTTTGTTTCTATTTGTTTCATTTTCCCCTTCTCACGTAGCCCACAACAGTGCTTTGGTGGGACTGCAGCTACTCTGTAGTAGGAGCTGTAAATGTAGACAAAGAATATTTTACTACATCTTGAAGAATTTGCATAAAAGCATCTGTAACTTTTTTTCCAAACAAAAGTTAATCCGGATTTTAAAGCCAGCAGGAGTTAAAGTGAACGTGAACTCCCTCAGCATCACTGGGGCAGAGCTCCCACTAAGCATTCCCCAGCTCTGCAGGCCCAGGGCTCATGCATTTTGGATGGCATTCAGTCCCTAGAGGGGCAGGAAATCAAGGCACACACGCACTGTGCTACCACGGGTGCCTGCCACAGTCCCGTCACCTCCTGCGGGTACGGCTCCAGCTCCCCATCTAACACTGGCACAACAATGTCAATAAGTACTTTTAAAATGAAAACACAAAAAGATCGAAATTAGCCCAGACGAATAAGCTCAGGGGTGCGCGGCTCCCCGCTCCTAGCCCCTGCACCCCTCAGCCACCGCCTCACGCACAGTCCCCCACGCAACACTGCAGCCAGCCTCTATCCACCCCTCTACCTTTCCTCTCTCCCATGCGCCCCGCCACAAAGCCCTTCGTTAACCTTTCCTTTCCTTTCCTTCCCGCCCCGCCCCCTCCGCACGCGCTGAGAACTGGAGAACGAGCGCGGGAGCGCGCGTTTTACGGTCAACTGGGTGGTGCGGCCGCGGAAGCCCCGCCCACTGGTTTATATCTCAGCCGCGCCCAGCACCGCCCCCTCCATCAGCTGTTGGTGACGTCAGGTGTCTCCGGCAGTTCCTCGCGCGTGGTGTTTGCGCGCGGCAGGGTGACGTCGGGTGACGGTTCACGGACGGGAGCCGGTTCCGGGCAGGTGGGCGGGGAAGATGGCGGACCACATCCCGCTGCACCCGGTGCCGCGCAGCACCCAGCGCCGGGCGGCCTATTACACCAGCGTCCCCGCCGCGCAGAGGCACAACAGGTACTGGCGTGGAAGGGGCCCCCTGGGCTCCGTGGCGATGGGGGTGGAAGGGGCCCCGGCCCGGCGAGACCTGCCCTACCTCGCGGGGCCAGGATCCCCTCTCTCCGCGCCCTATGGGGCAGGGGTGAAGCGGCGGGGGCGGGAGTGCGGAGCTGCTTGGGGAGGGTGGCAGCCCCGCCCGGGCACTGCCAGGCCTCCCCTCTGCTGTGCGGGGCGAGTCTCCCTGCTGGCCGGGCCGTGGGGGAGCGAGGGCTTCAGAGGAGCTGTGTGTGAGGTCACGGCGCTAGTTCTCAGCGCTGCTGGGGGGTCGGGTCAGAGGGCTCCGGGGAAGGAAGGGGTGCGGGACGCGGCAGGTGTCCTGTAAGGGGCTGTGGAGATGAGTCCCGGCCCTAACACTCCTGTGTTTGGCAAGGGAGGCTCTGTCTGCCCCGTTCACCCATAGGCAGTGTCCTTATTCCCACAGTAAGTTGGTCCATTTCTCCTGTTTTCTGTTGGTCTGCTGCCCAGGGGAGATTTTGAATCCATGAAAGTGAGCATGAGGGCTTAGGGGAGCCATTGTGGTATCTGAAGTGTGATCTAACTTTCATTTTTAAAAAGTTGATAACTATGTGTTTGGATTTAAACGTGACCTCTGGTTACTTTCATCATCAGCAATGGCATGGAAAGCCTATTTTCGCTGAGCTGAAAAATTAAAAAAATGAACAAATAGTGCAAAGTAAATAAGACTTTAAAAAAGTCTGTATGGTAGATTAGCAAAACAATGTACTCATAAAGCTTTTTTTATCTTAACCCTGTACCTTTACTATTTTTTACATAGCAATTCAAAGAGCCTTACATTATAGTGTGATCTGCAGAGAAGGTGGCTCTAATCTTGCAATCCCTTGTGCATGTGCTCAGTTTTATGTGACATTAATGAAATTGCTCATTTGCACAAAAGTTAGCACATGCTTAAGTGTTTGTGAGATCAGGGCATACTGGTGTTATTTTTACTTAAAATAAAGACAGAAATATTTATTAAAATATGATAGAGCACTGTCTCGTGGCTAGTTCAGGAATGTGGCTTCTCTTCCTTGCTCTGCCCCTGACTTGCACTGTGACCTTCAGCAAGTCACCAAGGGCTTGTCTTCGTGGCATAATTAACTTGAGTTAGAACTCAAATGTTGTTCCAAATTTGAGTCCTGTCCATACATGACACCTCTTAATTTGAATTTGGTAGTGCTTTTTAACTTGACTTGGCTGACCTGTAGAGGTGTATCTACACAGCGTCTGGAATCAGACCTCCCAGCCCAGGTAGACAGGCTCATGCGAATTGCGCCCAAGCTAGCATGATAAAAATAACAGTGTGGATGCTATGGTTTGAGCTGGAGCTTAGGCTCTCAAGCCCACCTGACCCCTTGGATTTGAGAGCTTGAGTTCCATCCTGAGCTGTGATGTCCACACTGCTATTTTTAGCATGCTAGTTCAGGCCCTGCTAATGTTAGTCTGTCTGCCTGGGCTGGAGGCTTGCTCCCAGCTGCAGTGTAGATATACCTTTGGTGTATAGAGTGTATCTTGAGTTAACACAACTTGTTAGTTACTAGCACAATCACTCTGTACATTTTGAGTGTTATTTTGCAATGTGGCTGCTCTAATTCGAGCTTGGTTCGTTTGAGAGGAATGTAGATAACTCAAGTTAATGCTGCAGTGAAGATACAGTATTGCTCTTAGGGCTTGATGAACAAAAAGGTTTTATTTAACCTATTCGGACCTGAACTCAGTCACTTATGATTCTGTATATATTCTGGAGCAGTTGGTGACACAGTACCTAAACATAGCAGGAAGCTGCTGCTTTTACCTTGCTTTGTGTGTTGCAGTCATCGTCTCTTCTACTGTAGGAGGAAAAACATTGGTCTTAGCAATGTTTGAAGCCCCTAAGGAATTGACATAAATTAAATTGATATAAGGTACTTTTCAGACTAAAATAGCTTATACACAAGAGGGTTACACAAACTTAACTAGTTTCTAGATAATACAATTTCCTTGTGTAAACAAGGCATTAGTCCTTCACTTTAAAACAGATACTAAAGAGTTTTCGTATTTCCCAAAACTGAATACAGCATCAGAGCTTTTCTGCTATTGGAAGGAAGTGGTTTGTCAGGGCAATTTGAGAATATCAGTTAATGACCTTAAAGAAGCTATCTTAAACGGGTTGTGAAGAAGTTTAGATTTTCAGTTTGCCGTACTGGAATGGGCATATCTGTACCACAACTTTGGAGGGTAGACTTATGGATATGCAAAATGAGGTGGAATTGGACTCTGCCAGGAAGGTGAGTTTTGTCAGACTCCCATATTTCCTGGCGTGAGGGTAATCATTTCTGCAATTAATTTTAATATCCTTCCTCTTTTTATGGCAGGCTGGGGAAGGGGATGGTGGCAGCTCAGGAGTAGAAGTAATTGAATCTCAGAATTTCAATTTTATAGGAAATTTGGACATTTTGAAATTTCTTACAAAACGTGAATTCCCATATTGTGTTTCTGAAAGGGAGTATGCTCCTTGAGCTGCTGACTGAAATTGACTGATTCTATTAAGTTTCACTGTGACTCATCACTGAATACCAAATGAAACTGCTCAGTTGGGTCAATTTCATTGCTGCCCTTCCCTCATAGGCTCAGTGAAACTGATAAAGAATCATGTCAAGTTCAATAGCAGCTGCTGAGGCTTCCAGGGTTTGTGGCTCTGGGGCAGTCCACTGTGCAGAATGCTCTGGAGTTGGGAACCCCCAGGCTTCCAGACTCCTAAGCCACCTGACTCCCCAGGCTGTGGGAATCAGGCGCTTGGGTGTCTGGAAGTCCTAGGTATCCCTGGCCCTAGTCTGCATGGCGAGGCTGCCCCATAGCTATGGACTGTGGAAGCCCTGGGATCCCTGGCATCAGGACACATTGTATGTTGTAGCTGCCCTCTAGTTGTGGACTCTGGATGCCTGTCCCGGGGTTTTCAGGATCCCAGTTCAGGTGGCAGGGAGCCTGGAAGCCCTGGTGAGAGTACAGTGCTGTTAATCACCTCCGGCTACACCAGACTGTGACTCTGGTCAATGTGAAGGACAGAGTGGATGGTTTTGCAGCAATGATGTTTCCCAACTGCGGTCTCTGGTGCCATGGGATTCCCAGCCCTGGGGCAGTTTTCATGGAGTGGCTGTCCTGGAGCTGTGGGTCCTGGGATTGCCAGCTCCAGGTTGGTTTGTTTGGTAGAAGCCCTGGGAAGCTCCCACGAAAACCCTGTTTCTCAGAATATTCCTGACCAGATTTGTTCAGGAGCAGGCTCCAGGTGATTAGGGAAGAGACTACCAGAAAGTATTTCCTCTTGGGCTCCAAAACCAATCCATATCTCTCCCTCTACATGTGACCATTGAAGACATGGTCAAATTGAAATGGAAATCCTTGAAAATCCAAAGGCTCAGCTAGAATGCTTGTACTTTCCATAACACCTACAAAAGTCAAGCAGATTCACCTAAAATGAATATTACCTTAATTTGTGTTAGGCCTGGTCTACCCTACACATTCAGCTGTCATTCTGCAACTGTTGAACCTGTAGTTGAAGCTCTTCTTGGTGCTGTTGCTGGTGTACAGCTTCATGAACCATGGGAGGAAGGGGTAGGCTGGGTTTTTCCAATATCACTTTTGGCATGTCAACGTTCCCAATGGAAATCCACTGATTTGGAAAGAAAGTCCCTGCTTGCAACTTTCCGAACAGTCCTGTGGTCTTAAAGATGTGTGCGCCATGCACCTTCCATGACCAGCCCACACTGATGTCAGTAAAGCATCCCTAGTGATCCACCAGCACTTGCATTACCATGGAAAAGTAGCCCTTTCTGTTGACATACTCTGTGACAAGGTAGTCTGGTGCTAGAATAGGGATGTGTGTGCCATGTATTGTAGTTTAGACACTCCAGTGCTGCAAAACCATGCACCAAGTCCTGCATATTTTTTCTCTGAATCTTTAAAACTTGAAGTATTTTAAAAAAATTGTCTGATTCACTTTTTATTGGAAAGACAGATATAGGATTGAATTGGCAGAATCCATTTCTTGTTTTCTGTTTGGGGGGGTAGTTTAGCTATACAGTTCTGTAGTATTGTCAGCTGACTCTCATATCCTTATTTTGGTTGGAAATCCACATGACTGAGTGAAAAATAAGCAAAGGCCAACATGTTAATTGTTTTGAGGAGATGGGAGAAACTATAATAGATACTGTTCGTTCTCTCTCTCTCTCTCTGAACTACAGCTATTCTTAGAAAGCCAAGACTGCTGGGAAATGCTGCATTTCTTAGGCCAGGCCTACGCAATAAACGTGCATCTGCATAACTGTCGCTCAGGGTGTGAAAAATATACACTTGAGCAATCTAGTTATACTGACCTAACCGCTGGTGTAGATAGCGTTGTATTGATGGGAAGGCTTCTCATGTTGACATAACTACCCCCTTTCACAGAGGTGGGTTAAGTACACCAATGAGAGAAGCTCTGCTGTCAGTGTAATAGCATCTTCACTGAAGCGCTATAGCAGTGCAGGTGCACCAGTGCAGCTGCACTGCTGCAGTATTTTAAGTATAGATCTGCCATTAGAGTGCTTATATATGTCTGTTTGGTTTGACAAATGGTTACAAAACTGTTCAGAATAGAAAGATGATAAAACCATAAATGTTTAACTTTTGTTCATATAAATTGAATTGTTAATCTACTACTCAGTCAGCAATAAGAGTTTTTTGGGGGAGAGAGACAATAAATGCACCTAGCTTTTATTTAACAGCGTTTTAAAGCAGATCTTAGCATTAAGCGAAGAAACATTTAAAATCCCAACCCTCCCTGTAAATTACATTAAGAAAGCTGAAGCTTTATACAAGACAGTTTTCTTCAAAAATATTTAGTGATCTTCAGTTTGTGGAAATAAAGGTAAATAAGCACCTAACATTCTGCAGGAAAACATATACTGATTGCAATCTGAACCAAAAATTTCACAGGAGTTTGGATACCTCATTCATAATTACCTTGATTTCACATTACAATCACTTGTTTCTTGTTCAGATTCTGTGAACATCAGAAAATAAGAATGGCCATGCTGGGTCAGACCAATCATCCAGCTAGCCCAGTATCCAGTCTTCTGCCAGTGGCCCAGTGCCAGATGCTTCACAGGAAATGAACAGAACAGGGCAATTCTCAAATGATCCATCCTGTCATCCAGTTCCAGCTTCTGGCAGTCAGAAGTTTAGGGACACCAAGAGCATGGGGTTGCATCCCTGATCATCTTGGCTAATAGCCAATGTTGGACCTGTCCTTCATGAATTTATCTAATTCTTTTTTGAACCAAGTTATAGTTTTGGCCTTCACAACATCCCCTGGCAATGAGTTCCACAGGTTGACTGTGCATTGTGTGAAGAAGTACTCCCTTTTGTTTGTTTTAAACCTGCTGCCTATTAATTTAATTAGGTGACCTCTGCTTTGTGTGTTTTGTGAAGGGGTAAATAACAATGCCCTTTTCACTTTCTAGACACCACTCATGATTTTATACACCTGTATCATATCTCCCCTGAGTTGTCTCTTTTCTAAACGGAGCAGTCCATCTTTTTAATCTCTCCTCATGTGGAAGCAGTTACGTCCCCCTAATAATTTTGATGCCCTTTTCTGTACCTTTTCCAATTTTAATACACAGTATCTATATTTTGAGATGGGGTGACCAGAACTGCAAGCAGTATTCAAGATGTCTGCATACCATAGATTTATGTAGTGGCATTATGATATTTTCTGACTTATTGTCTATCCCTTTCCTAACGGTTCCTAACGTTCTATTAGCTTTTTGACTGCTGCTGCACATTGAACGGATGTTTTTCAGAGAACTATCCACGGTGATTTCAAGATCCATTTATTGAGTGATAACAGCTAATTGGGAAAAAAGAACAGGAGTACTTGTGGCACCTTAGAGACTAACAAATTTATTTGAGCATAAACTTTTACAGGCTACAGTCCCACTTCTTTGGATGCATGTAGTGGAAAATACAGTAGGAAGATATAGACACCCCCCCCCCACCTCCACCCCCCCCCATGAAACAGTGGATGTTACCATACACACTATAAGGAGAGTAATCGGTTAAGGTGATTTAGAATTCATCATTTTGTATTGGGATTATGTTTTTCAACTTGCACTATTTTGCATGCATCAGCATTGAATTTCAGTTACAAATTTGTTGCTCACCTAGTTTTGTAAGATGTCTTTGTAACTCTTCACACTCAGCTTTGGTCTTAACTATCTTGAGTAATGTAGTATCATCTGCAAACTTTACCACCTCACTGTTTCATGCCTTTTCCAGATTATTTATGAATATGTTGAACAGTATAGGTCTCTGTGCAGAGCCGTGGGAGACCCTGCTGTTTACTACTTTCCATTGTGAAAACTGACCATTTATTCTTATCCTTTGTTTCCTGTTTTTTAACCAGTTACTGATCCACAAGAGGGCCTTCCCTCTTGTCACAAGGCTGCTTACTTTGCTTAAGAGCCTTTGGTGTAGAATCTGAAAGTTCAGTTACACTGTATCCACTGGATACCCTTGTTCACAGGGTTGTTGACCCCCTCAGAGAACTCTTATAGAGTGGTGAGGCATGAGTTCCCTTTACAAGAGTTATGTTGACTCTTCCCCAACATATCATATTCATGTGTGTCTGATAATTCTGTTCTTCCCTATATTTTCAACCAAGTCACCTGTCACTGGCCTGTAATTGCCAAAATCGCCCCTAGAGCCTTTTATAAAAACTGGCATTACATTAATGATTCTCCAGTCATCTGGTACAGAAGCTCATTTAAGCGATAGGTTACAGAGCACGGTTTGTAGTGTGGCAATATCATATGAGTTCCTTTAGAACTCTTGGGTGAATACCATCTGGTCCTGGTGACTTATTACTGTTTAATTGATCAATTTATTCCAAAACTACTTCTATGTGATACTAAGTAAACCAATTAAGAAAATATCCATTGTTAATATAGTTCCATGGTAGTTGTATTTGAGGTGGCAAAGCACTTCAGTCAGAAAATCTGCATGTCTTTCTATGACTGTTGCATATTGTACTGATTTGGGGTTTAGATGATGTGTTGCCTGGGTCATAGATTCTGTTAATTATTTTATTTCACATATGTGAACAGTAAGACAAAGTCCTGCCCAAGCCTTCTCTCAGGGTTGCCTGCTACTCAAGTTCAGTGGTGCTAAACCACCCCCGCTTCAGCAGGTCGTCTCTAAAACCCAATCCCTCTGTCAGGGCAGCTGAGCCTTGGAGCCTGATGTTTTAAATTGAAAGTCTTGGGGTTAAAAATAAAATAAGTAAAAAGGGCCTCATTCTTTTTTATTCTCTTCAGTTGGAGGAGCGCCTTCCCTTCTGATGTGATAGTCATAGGTTTTTAAAGTTAAAAGGTACCACTGGAACAGTTAATCTGACCTTTTGTATAATACAGGTCATAGAATTTCACCCATTTATCCTCTCTTGAGCCCAATAAATTGTGTTTGGCTGAATCATATGTTCTAGAAAGGAATCCAGTCTTGATTTGAAGATGTCAACAGATGGGGAGTCCACCACTTTACTTGGTAGATTGTTTTATTGGTTAGTCACCCTCAATGTTAAGAATGTGTACCTAACTTGAATTTATCTGGCTTCAGCTTCTGGTTATTGGTTTTTGCTATGCCTTTCTCCACTAGATTAAAGAGGCCGTTGGTACCTGGTGTATTTTCCCTGTGGTTGCACTTACACATTGTGATCAAGTTACCTCTTAATCTTTTTTTTTTTAACCAGCTACACAGATAGTGCTTTTAAATTCTGTCACTCTATGACATTTTTTCCAGTCCGTGAATAATTTTTATGGGTCTTCTCTCGACCGCCTCAAATTTTTCAATATTCTTTTTAAGAAGTGGGCACAAGAACTGGATGCAGTAGTCCAGTATTAGTCTCACCAACGTATTATACAGAGGTAGAACATAAGGACGGCCATACTGGGTCAGACCAAAGGTCCATCTAGCCCAGTATCCTTTCTTCCGACAGTGGCCAATGCCAGGTGCCCCAGAGGGAATGAATAGAATCCATCCCCGGTTGCCCATTCCCAGCTTCTAACAAACCATCCTTGCCTGTCCTGGCTAATAGCCATTGGTGGGCCTATCCTTCCTGAATTTACCTAGTTCTTTTTTGAACCCTGTTATAGTCTTAGCCTTCGCAACATCCTCTGGCAAAGAGTTCCACAGACAGTGCGTTGTGTGGAAAAAATACTTCATTTTGTTTGTTTTAAACCTGCTGCCTATTAATTTCATTTGGTGACCCCTAGTTCTTGTGTTATGAGGAATAAATAACACTTCCTTATTTACTTTCTCCACATCAGTCACAATTTTATAGACCTCAATCATATCCCTCCTTAGTTGTCTCTTTTCAGAGCTGAAAAGTCCCAGATTTATTAATCTTAATCCATACAGAAGTCGTTCCATATCCCTAATATTTTTTGTTGCCCTTTTATGAACCTTTTCCAATTCCAATATATCTTTTTTGAGATGGGATGACCACATCTTGCATGCAGTGTTCAAGATGTGGGCATACCATGGATTTATATAGAGGCAATATGATATTTTCTGTTGTCTTATCTATCCCTTTCTTAGTGATGTTCAACATTCTGTTCACTTTTTTGACTGCGTTGCACATTGAGTGGATGTTTTCAGAGAATTATCCACAATGACTCCAAGATCTTTCTTGAATGGTAACAGCTAATTTAGACCCCATCATTTTATATATATACACCTCTACCTCGATATAACGCTGTCCTTGAGAGCCAAAAAATCTTTCCATGTTATAGGTGAAACTGTGTTTTATTGAACTTGCTTTGATCCACCGGAGTGCGCAACCCCACCCCCCAGAGCACTGCTTTACCGCGTTATATTCAAATTCGTATTATATCGGCTGGCGTTATATCGAGGTAGCGGTAGTTGGGATTATGTTTTCCAATGTGCATTACTTTGCATTCACCTTGCTACTCCTCCCTTTATATAGCCAATGATTGCGTTAGTCCTTTTTGGTACAACATTGTATTAGGAGCTCCTGTTTAGTTATTTGTATGCTATGACTCCTAAATCTTTTTCAGAGTAAGTGCTTTCCAGGATACAGTTCCCATTCTGCAGAGATGCCGTGTATTCTTTGCTCCTAAATATGACCTTGCATTTGGCTGTATTACAAAGCATTTTTTTGAATGGGTTCCACTTACCAAACTATCCAGATAGCTCTGTGTCGTTGTCATTATCTACAACTGTAACAATCTTTGTGTCATCTGTATTTATCGGTAGTGGTTTTATATTTGCTTTGCGATCATTGACAAAAATATTGAGTAGTGTGGGCCTAAAATTCATCCCTGTGGAACCCTGTTAGAAACACCTGCATTCAATGATAATTCCCTATTGACAACTACTGTTTGAGTTATACCAGTTCTTGATCAATTCAATGTGTGTTTTATTTATGTTGTATAGTGCTGGATAATTGGAATGTTGTACGGTACCAAGTCAAATACCTTAAAAAAAAAAAAAAGTCCAAATATGTTATATGTACACAACTGCTTTTATCAGGCAAGTTTGAAATCCCATCAGGTTTGTTTGGCGACCTATTTTCCATAAAATCATTTTGACTGATGTTAATTATATTCTCTCCTTTTAATTCTTTGTTAATTGAATAATGTATCAAGTTTTCCATTATTTTGCAAGAGTTTGATGTCATTAACCACCCTATAATTACCCAGATCATCTCCCTTGCCCTTTTAAAATATTAGGAAAACATTAGCATGCTTCTAGTCTTTTGGAGTTTCCTAAATATTCCAGTAGTGTGTGCATTTGGACGTTTGAAGGGTCACTGGTGCAGTTTACTGACTCGCTCAGACCTCAGCGAAACCAGTATCCCTATTGTTATTGCTGCTTGCTGTGTGCTCCAAAATATCTGTGAGAGTAAGGGGGAGACATTTATGGTGGGGTTGAGGCAAATCGCCTGGCCGCTGATTACGTGCAGCCAGACACCAGGGCGATTAGAAGAGCACATCATGAAGTGCTGCGCATCAGAGAAGCTTTGAAAACCAGTTTCATGACTGGCCAGGGTACCGTGTGACAGTCACTATTGTTTAAAAACCATGTATTCTTTATTAATTGATTATAAAAATAGGGAGATAACTCACAAGGTAGCCCGGGTGGGATGTGGGAGGAGGGAAGGAAAAGGCCACTTCAAAACTTGTTGAATGACAGCCTTCTGTTCACTGGGGTTGGGTGGTTGGGTGCCCGGAGCCTCTCCCCTCCCCCGTGTTCTTGGGCGTCTGGGTGAGGAGGTGGCTATGGAACTTGGGGAGGAGGGAGGGTGGTTAAACAGGAGCTGCAGTGGCAGTCTCTCCAGCTGACGTTCCTGAACCTCCATCAGATGCCGGATCATGTCTGTTTGTTCCCGCAGTAACCCCAGCGTTGCATCCTGCCTCCTCTGATCTTCCTGCCGCCACCTCTCCTCATGTTCACTGGCCGCTTTCCTGTCCTGTGCTATTGTGTCCCTCCACACTTTTTGCTGAGCTCTTTCAGTGCGGGACTCCTGCATGAGCTCAGAGAACATTTCATTGTGTGCTTTTTTTTTGCCGCCTTATCTGAGATAGCCTTTGGGATGAAGGAGGGAGGCTTGAAACATTTGCAGCTGCGGGAGGGGGAAAAAAGGGAGAGAAGTATTTAAAAAGATAATTTTACAGAATAATGGGTATACTCTTTCATGGTCAACGACACTATTCACATTACATAGCACATGTGATTTTGATACAAGGTCATTTTTTTGCATCTTATATTGAGTGCAGTCATCTTTGGTGTTAGAGATCAAACACGCTGGGAAACAGAATTCGGCTTGCAGGCGGCCGTGGTAAGCCATAGTCTTTCGGCTTCATAACAGCAGTGCCCTCCTTTCCCATACCAAGCAAAGCCCATTGAGTTGTCCATTTAGGGCTGTGGTTTTCATGTTTTCTGCAGCAGCAGAAACCAAATTACCTCCTCCCCCTATCCTTTTCACTGGGATGACTGCTTTAACCTCCCTTCACCGCACCGCGTGGCTGGTATCAGGGAAGATCCCTGCTAGCCAAATGCGAACAGCTCAGCGCCAGTGGCTCCTCCGACTGCATGGCTAACTGCGGGAGGATTTCTTTTCAGCCACAGGCAAACAGCCCAGTAGGAACGGCCACCTATGAATGTCCCTTAATTAAATTCCCGTATTTCAACTAGGTTACCATGAATGATATCACTCTCCTGAGGATAACACAGAGAGATAAAGAACAGATGTTGCTTGAATGCCAGCAAACACCAGGACCATACCCTGCCAGGCTTTGTCATGCAATGATACAAGATTACTTGCTACTAGCATGGCTGGTAAAGTGTCCTACCATGGAGGACGGAATAAGGCTGCTCTCTCCAGAAACCTTCTGCAAAGGCTTTTAGAGTACCTCCAGGAGAGCTTCATGGAAATGTCCCTGGAGGATTTCCGCTCCATCCCCAGACACGTTGACAGATTTTTCCAGTAGCTGTACTGGCCACGAATGCATCCCAAGTCCTCAGAGCAAATTAATCATTAAAAAACGCTTGCTTTTAAAGCATGTTTTATATTTACAAAGGTATACTTACCAGAGGTCCCTTCTACGGCTTCATGGCCCGGGATACCGCCTTGGCAGGGATGGGAGGGTATTTCAGTCAGGGTGAGAAAAAGATCCTGGCTGTCGGGGAGAACAGTGTGCTGTGTGCTCTCCTCAACCTCGTCGTCCTCCTCCTCCTCATCTCCCCATCTGCAAAATCCTCAAGCATGGTGACCGAGAGTACCCCATCATCGGAGTCCACAGACAGGGGTGGAGTAGTGGGGCCCCCCCTAGAATTACCTGCAGCTCAGCGTAGAAGCGGCATGTCTGTGGCTCTGTCCTGGACCGTCTGTTTGATTCTTTGGTTTTCTGGTATGTTTGTTTCAGCTTCTTAAGTTTCACGTGGCACTGTGTTGAGTCCCTGTTCTGGCCTCTGTCCATCATGGCCTTGGAGATTTTTTCAAATGTTTGGGCATTCCGTCTTTTGGAACTGAGTTCTGATAGCACGGATTCATCTCCCCATACAGCGATCAGATCCAGTTCCTCCCATAGGGTCCATGCTGGAGCTCTTTTTCGATTCTGGAACTGCATGGTCACCTGTGCTGATGAGCTCTCCACGCTGGGCAAACAGAAAATGAAATTCAAAAGTTCCCAGGACTTTTCCTGTCTACCTGGCCAGTGCATCTGAGTTCAGATTGCTGTCCAGAGCGGTCACAATGGTCCACTGTGGGATAGCTCCCGGAGGCCAATACCGTTGAATTGCGTCCACACTAACCCTAATTCAAACCGGCAGTGTCGATTTCAGTGCTATTCTCCTCATCAGGGAGGAGTACAGAAATCGATTTTAAGAGCCCTTTACGTCAATAAAAATGGCTTTGTTGTGTGGATGGGTGCAGGGTTAATTTAATTTAATGCTGCTAAATTGGACCTAAACTCATAGTGTAGACCAGGCCTTAATCCTGCCTTGAGTGCAGGGGTCTGGACTAGATGACCTCTCGAATTCCCTTCCAGTTCTATGATTCTATGATAGTGTTTCTTTCCTGGGCCTCAATCTAATGCCATAAAGACAAGAGTCCATTCTCTTCTTGCAACCTTCTAACTTACTCGTTGTCCATCCAGTGCACAGAATGAGGCCGGGGGTCTTGAAATGCAGTTATATGCAATCAGGTAATCTTCTTCTTAGTGTATGTACAATGTGCCTCAAGTGACATGACCAGGATTAATCACCGAATTTGGTCCGCTGGTTGGATCATTAGCTTCCCCAGTCCGTGCTGGGTACTGATGGGGAGTGTGATGCGAATGCTGATCCATGCCCCCCAATCATATAAGAAGACTGTCATAATGTATATGCACAAGGGTGGAATGTTAATACTGGTATTTCCTAAATTTTGAGTGCTTGAGGATTTTGCAAATATAGCATTCTTTTAACGTGTTGTGTATGTATATGCATAAAAAACACAAGCTGATAGACCAAATTTTGTCAGGTGGAATTTACACTCCTTCCCCACCTTGGGTCAGACCAGCAAGGTTGAAACCGAGTACCTTTAAATCTACAACACTAACCTTGAGCTAAAGTAGGTGGTAGCTTTTGTATGCTTCATGTGGAGTAGCTGCTAAATGAGGATGCAACACATTTTATACAACTACTTATTGGATAGCAGCGGATATTAGGAACCAGGAATATTGGTTTCTCTTCCTGGAGTGGCAGGTGTGGTGTCTAGTGGTTAGACAGCATAGCTGAATGCATAGATTTGGCATGTTTATTCTGAAAGGGAGTGTGGCTAAACGGATGAAATGTGGGTCTGTCATATTAGAAACCTGTGGTCGCTTTCTAATCCCTACTAAAACCTCTTCATGCAACTTCTGTGGTACACAGGAACTGTAAAATGAACAGAACTGCCCCCAGGAGAATTCCCACAGTTCAATGGCTTTATAGGACTGGTGTACATAACCCTTCTCTGCTACCCCTTGCAGTTCCTGATGTTGGGGTGTGTCAGTGGTAGAAGAAACTGGAGGGGGACTGGCCATAACACACAGTGCTCTGGAAATTCTGGGCTGAGAAGAAGCCTGTTAGCAGTCATAAAAAGTTCCCTAAATTAGAGCAGATGATGGGTTTTGGATGTTTTTCTAAAAGATATGCTCTAGGAATTATTTTGGGACAATTCTATGGCCTGTATTATACAGGAGATTAGACTAGATAATTACTATGATCCCTTCTGGCCTTGGAATCTATGAATCTAATTTAGACTGGGAGCCATGCCAGTCTCTGAAGTAGCCCAGATTTTAAGACAGACAAACATGGCTTAAAGCTGCCTTTTCTTCTCCCCTACTACACCAGTCTTCTGAGAGGCACTGCATAGACTTTGGTCCCTGGGTTCTATTCTCAGCATTTCATAAGTGACTTTGTGCAACCTCTTAGGTATCACATCTATAAAATGGGAGGAATTATATTTGCCATCCTTCAAAGATAGAGGGTGTGGTACTTTGATCAGCAACGAGAGCTATGAAGTGCACAGAAATATTACCAGTCAGTAGAAGAGAGAAGGGTCTTTCCTGGTGCCCTGATGTTGTGTTCTTATTTTACTGACTGCTTCAGTTCATGGAAACTGCACCTATATTTCCCCTCTATGGTTCAATGAGGGCACCCACTTTCAGACTTCTGACTCCCCAGCCATCATCTCTCGTGGGTGGAGACATGTTCCTTCCTGACCAGGGTATTCCTAGGCTGCACAGTTCCTTGTCTACGCTGTTATCCCTAGCAAAGTCAAACTGCCTAAACAGGCCTGCTCTGCTTTTCTCTTAAGCTATAAACAGTGTAACTGCCACAGCTATTAAGTTATCACAGAGCTCTTTCTAAGCAAGCACATTTATTCTTAAAGTAAAGGCATTACGGAGAAAACATTAAAAACAATAAGAGAACCTGCCTACATTCTAATATTACTAGAGGTCAGCCCCCAACTTCAGAAAGAGTTCTGACCAGTTAAGCAACCTTCATACTCCACTAAGGGGGTTTTTAGCGGTTACAAGTTGTAGCTGCTTTGGCTCGGATCAAGAATACCCATGAAGCCATGAGTCACTTTCATCTAGTTTGGGTGTTTTTGATCTGTCTTCATGTAATCAGCAAACAAAATGTCCCCTCCTCCTTGTAAAGTTTCAAAGACTGAGTTCTTGCATACCTGAAGGAGCTGATATTTACATTCATGTCTCCCTAGAGACTTCCTGGGAAACCCACTTAATTGTAAAAACCTTACATTGTTTCAAAAAATCCTTTGAAGCTCATGACATTTCTCAGGGTTTTACATTAGTCAGGTCTCCTCCCAGATGTTACCATTCCACAATAATACAAATCATTAGCATTTTTTAATACAATAAACTCCTAAAATACATAAAATTCAGTAAGGCTTAACTTATTTCAGTAGGGTTTGTCCAGAATATTGCAGGAAATTACCATATCTGTCACACTGGCAATGTTCACCTGAGCAGCTAAATTCTTCAGTCTTTAGTTGTTAAAAAGCTTTTCAGTTTTTTGGTTTGTAGTTGAAAACAGACGTTTCCTGTGGAAATTCCTATTTTGGCTGGCTCTAATAAAAACCTGTAAAAAATGATACAATCACTTTTTCAGTACATAATGTCATGCCAGCTTTTATGGTGTATTATTTCAGGCCTCGTAGTGGGAGGAAGAGATAAAAAAGCATGTATCTTGTGCTTTGAGCCTGTAGGGAACAAGAGATTTTAGAGGCAGTGTGTGCATCTACGGGAGGGATTGATGCATGATCCGCATCCATTTCCCCTATCGTTGCCCATTTCCCCCATAAATACAGTATTAATGTGCTGCAAAGGAATCCTGTCCATTTCACTTCAGCCAACATGTTAGTGCAGTGTAAGGATGGGGATGTAAAAAAATAAGGCATGAGGGGAAGATCTCAGGCCTCTTAGAGATTCAGCAGATGCTCTGAAATAGGTTATATGTATCTTATCTTTTTTTTCAGATTGTTTCTTTTAAAGAAAAATCTGTATCATGGTACCACTCGATATATCAATAAATATCTTCAGAGATGGGAAAATGAGTTGTACATATGTAGGTGTGGTAGTAGATGAACAGCAGTTTCTGTTTTTAACACATTTTTGACATGGTAATGCAAACTGATTACTCATGACATAAAACAAAACCAAAGCCCCTAACAATATATGGTTTTGCTAAGCACACAGTTGATTCTTTGACTGCATATCCTCAGAGAAGTGCTTCTCACCTCTTCCTCCTCATGAAATATGGCTCATTAAAGTGGATTTTGGCATGTGCAGTATGGTCATTGGACTTTGGATTTAAGGAAATTTACTCTGTAAACTTATCAGGGGAGCAGGACTGTCTTTTACTGAACATTTGTAAAGTGCCCAACACAATGCTCCTGTACTACTTGTGGCTTCTAGGCGCTTCCATAATACGAATGATATAAGGGAGTGATGTTGAGGGATGTGCTAAACCACTCCTCCTCTGTGTTTTTTGTTTTTGTTTTTTGGCCTTTTTCTTCTTGCAAGTTGTGTTGATGCTGTCCATGAACGAACTATGCAGCTGTGATTGTCCCCAGAAAGCTGTGACTCTCTTCCTTGGGTTAGGACCCATAGCAATATTGGGGAAGGGGTGGAATTTACCAAAGGGATGTATGGCCTATTTCCTCCCTGTTTATATTGAACTACATTTTTTGAATATACTCTTTTATTTCACATGATTGATTCAAAGAAAGGACTGTGGATTTTTGTTATGTAGATATGATTTCAATAGTAGATGTAATATGCAATTGAAACTTAATGTGCTCACTAAAAGCAATAATTTTCTAAAAAAAAAAATAGTATGAGCCATTAAAGTTGGAAGGATATATAGATATAGGTAATGCAGAGAAACAGGTGTAATTTTCATACTAGATGTTTATATTAAAAGTTAATTTAAAAGTATTTATTATACTGTTTCCTTTCACTTAAATCTATTTCAATGATACTCCTTACAGTAATAAGGTTTTGTTGAAAATTGTTTAATATTAATGTTCTTTTTTCCTTAGGAAGCCATATTTTTGTCAAAATACTTTTCTATATCTGGTTTAGTAGCATCTCTACTGTGAGTTTTGACGTCTTACATTCTGGCTTCTTTGTTCATGGTGCTTTCACTTCTTCCCTATTTTAATAAAAGTTTCTAGGATTATACTTAATTGGTTTGTCACTCAAGGAGAATCAGAGCTTCAGGCAATTAAGTGTGCAAGAAACTAGGTAACAAAGAAATAGAGATTTTTGTCCTTATGTTGGCTATGAAAAATCCATTATTCATCATCTTATTGTTTTTAAATGCTGAAGTAAAATTTTCTAACACAATAAGAAAATTGCTTTTGAAATGGAATAAATTGCTTGCCAGTTCAAAGGCTGCATTTTGAAATCAAGGTTACTAAACATGATGCTTATACTCATTATCTTCACTATGCAATGAAGCTGAATATTTAAAAGTGCAAAGCTAGATGGAAACTAATTTTTTTAAAGAAAATATTTACTTGCAATATGATGGTATAATACTTCTTAATAAAAAAGTAAGTATGATTAAGCCATCAGTTTTTCTGTAAATATTACCACATTCACAAGAGCAGCTTTGATTTCTAGCTGTGCATATACATGTATTTCTTATTCTGCCATGATTGGGCTCTCACCCATAATTCTCTTTGGTTAATTCTTTCCTGTGAGATTTTCTCACTGAAGGAAAAATAAAATAAGAAAATATTCAACACAATGTGGTCAGATAAACATTTAGAGGTTGGAAAAATAATAAAGAAATCCTTTAAAATTATCATACGCAGAATATTTTAGGATGTATCCTGACTGAGATTAACCTTTATACTTCATTTCATATATGAGCTGATCCTATTTGAAAATGGCTGCCTGCCTGACAGGTTATTTGTAATGTTGTATGTAATGTTGTTGTAGCCTTTCCAGTCCCAGGATATTAGAGAGACAAGTTGGGTGAGGTAATATTTTTTTATTGGACCAACTTCTGTTGGTGAGAGAGAGAAGCTTTTGAGCTTAGGCTGTGTCTACACTCAACCGCATCTGCTCTAACCCCTCAGACAGAGACCAACACCTACAAAATCTCCACCAAGCATTCTCAGAACTACAATACCCGCACGAGAAAATAAGGAAACAGATCAACAGAGCCAGACGTGTACCCAGAAGCCTCCTACAGCAAGACAAACCCAAGAAAGAAACCAACAGTACTCCATTGGCCATCACATACAGTCCCCAGCTAAAACCCCTCCAACGCATCATCCGGGATCTACAACCCATCCTGGACAATGATCTCACACTTTCACAGGCCTTGGGTGGCAGGCCAGTCCTCGCCCACAGACAACCTGCCAACCTGAAGCATATTCTCACCAGTAACTGCACACTGCACCATAGTAACTCTAACTCAGGAACCAATCCATGCAACAAACCTTGATGCCAACTCTGCCCACATATCTACACCAGCGACACCATCACAGGACCTAACCAGATCAGCCACACCATCACCGGTTCATTCACCTGCACGTCCACCAATGTAATATACGCCATCATATGCCAGCAATGCCCCTCTGCTATGTACATCGGCCAAACTGGACAGTCTCTACGGAAAAGGATAAATGGACACACATCATGAGAACATGAGAACATAAGAACGGCCGTACCGGGTCAGACCAAAGGTCCATCTAGCCCAGTATCTGTCTACCGACAGTGGCCAATGCCAAGTGCCCCAGAGGGAGTGAACCTAACAGGCAATGATCAAGTGATCTCTCTCCTGCCATCCATCTCCATCCTCTGACGAACAGAGGCTAGGGACACCATTCTTACCCATCCTAGCTAATAGCCATTTATGGACTTAGTCACCATGAATTTATCCAGTCCCCTTTTAAACATTGTTATAGTCCTAGCCTTCACAACCTCCTCAGGTAAGGAGTTCCACAAGTTGACTGTGCGCTGCGTGAAGAACTTCCTTTTATTTGTTTTAAACCTGCTGCCTATTAATGTCATGGGTGACCCCTAGTTCTTGTATTATGGGAATAAGTAAATAACTTTTCCTTATCCACTTTCTCAACATCACTCATGATTTTATATACTTCTATCATATCCCCCCTTAGTCTTCTCTTTTCCAAGCTGAAGAATCCTAGCCTCTTTAATCTTTCCTTGTATGGGACCCTCTCTAAACCCCTAATCATTTTAGTTGCCCTTTTCTGAACCTTTTCTAGTGCTAGAATATCTTTTTTGAGGTGAGGAGACCACATCTGTACACAGTATTCGAGATGTGGGCGTACCATGGATTTATATAAGGGCAATAATATATTCTCAGTCTTATTCTCTATCCCCTTTTTAATGATTCCTAACATCCTGTTTGCTTTTTTGACCGCCTCTGCACACTGCATGGACATCTTCAGAGAACTATCCACGATGACTCCAAGATCTTTTTCCTGACTTGTTGTAGCTAAATTAGCCCCCATCATGTTGTATGTATAGTTGGGGTTATTTTTTCCAATGTGCATTACTTTACATTTATCCACATTAAATTTCATTTGCCATTTTGTTGCCCAGTCACTTAGTTTTGTGAGATCTTTTTGAAGTTCTTCACAATCTGCTTTGGTCTTAACTATCTTGAGTAGTTTAGTATCATCTGCAAACTTTGCCACCTCACTGTTTACCCCTTTCTCCAGATCATTTATGAATAAATTGAATAGGATTGGTCCTAGGACTGAGCCTTGGGGAACACCACTAGTTACCCCTCTCCATTCTGAGAATTTGCCATTAATTCCTAGCCTTTGTTCCCTGTCCTTTAACCAGTTCTCAATCCATGAAAGGACCTTCCCTTTTATCCCATGACAGCTTAATTTACGTAAGAGCCTTTGGTGAGGGACCTTGTCAAAGGCTTTCTGGAAATCTAAGTACACTATGTCCACCGGATCCCCCTTGTCCACATGTTTGTTGACCCCTTCAAAGAACTCTAATAGATTAGTAAGACACAATTTCCCTTTACAGAAACCATGTTGACTATTGCTCAACAGTTTGTTTTTCTATGTGTCTGACAATTTTATTCTTACCTATTGTTTCAACTAATTTGCCCGGTACCGACGTTAGACTTACCGGTCTGTAATTGCTGGGATCACCTCTAGAGCCCTTTTTAAATATTGGCGTTACATTAGCTAACTTCCAGTCATTGGGTACCAATGCCGATTTAAAGGACAGGTTACAAACCTTAGTTAATAGTTCTGCAACTTCACATTTGAGTTCTTTCAGAACTCTTGGGTGAATGCCATCTGGTCCCGGTGACTTGTTAATGTTGAGTTTATCAATTAATTCCAAAACCTCCTCTAGTGACACTTCAATCTGTGACAGTTCCTCAGATTTGTCACCTACAAAAGCCAGCTCAGGTTTGGGAATCACCCTAACATCCTCAGCCGTGAAGACTGAAGCAAAGAATCCATTTAGTTTCTCTGCAATGACTTTATCGTCTTTAAGCGCTCCTTTTGTATTTCGATCGTCAAGGGTCCCCACTGGTTGTTTAGCAGGCTTCCTGCTTCTGATGTACTTAAAAAACATTTTATTACCTTTGGAGTTTTTGGCTAGCCGTTCTTCAAACTCCTCTTTGGCTTTTCTTATTACACTCTTGCACTTAAGTTGGCAGTGTTTGTGCTCCTTTCTATTTGCCTCACTAGGATTTGACTTCCACTTTTTAAAGGAAGTCTTTTTATCTCTCACTGCTTCTTTTACATGGTTGTTAAGCCACGGTGGCTCTTTTTTAGTTCTTTTACTGTTTTTCTTAATTTGGGGTATACATTGAAGTTGGGCCTCTATTATGGTGTCTTTAAAAAGCGCCCATGCAACTTGCAGGGATTTCACTTTAGTCACTGTACCTTTTAACTTTTGTCTAACTAACCCCCTCATTTTTGTATAGTTCCCCTTTTGAAATTAAATGCCACAGTGTTGGGCAGTTGAGGTGTTCTTCCCACCACAGGGATGTTGAATGCTATTGTATTATGGTCACTATTTCCAAGCGGTCCTGCTATAGTTACCTCTTGGACCAGCTCCTGCGCTCCACTCAGGATTAAATCTAGAGTTGCCTCTCCCCTTGTGGGGTCCCGTACCAGCTGCTCCATGAAGCAGTCATTTAAAGTATCGAGAAATTTTATCTCTGCATATCGTCCTGAAGTGAAATGTTCCCAGTCAATATGGGGATAATTGAAATCCCCCACTATTATTGGGTTCTTAATTTTGATAGCCTCTCTAATTTCCCTTAGCATTTCATCATCACTATTACTGTCCTGGTCAGGTGGTCGATAATAGATCCCTAATGTTATATTTTTACTAGAACATGAAATTTCTATCCATAGAGATTCTATGGAACATGTGGATTTGCTTAAGATTTTTACTTCATTTGAATCTGCACTTTCTTTCACATATAGTGCCACTCCTCCCCCTGCACGACCTGTTCTGTCCTTCCGATATATTTTGTACCCCGGAATGATTGTGTCCCATTGATTGCTCTCAGTCCACCAGGTTTCTGTGATGCCTATTATATCAATATCCTCCTTTATCACAAGGCACTCTAATTCACCCATCTTATTATTTAGACTTCTGGCATTTGTGTACAAGCACTTTAAAAACTTGTCCCTGTTTATTAGCATGCCTTTTTCTGATGTGCCAGATTCTTTTTTATGTGACTGTTTATCATCTGATCCGGCCCTTACATTACCCTCTTCCGTCCTCTGCTCCTGACTATAACCTGGAGATTCTCTATCATCAGACTCTCCCCTAAGAGAAGTCTGTGTCCGATCCACATGCTCCTCTGCAGCAATCGGCTTTCCCCCATCTCCTAGTTTAAAAACTGCTCTACAACCTTTTTAATGTTTAGTGCCAGCAGTCTGGTTCCACTTTGGTTTAGGTGGAGCCCATCTCTCCTGTATAGGCTCCTCCCATCCCAGAAGTTTCCCCAGTTCCTAATGAACGTGAACCCCTCCTCTCTACACCATCGTCTCATCCACGCATTGAGACTCTGAAGCTCTGCCTGCCTACCTGGTCCTGCGCGTGGAACTGGGGGCATTTCTGAGAATGCCACCATAGAGGTCCTGGATTTCAGTCTCTTCCCTAGCAGCCTAAATTTGGCTTCCAGGACATCTCTCCTACCCTTCCCTATGTCATTGGTACCTACATGTACCACGACCACCGGCTCCTTCTCAGCAGTACACATAAGTCCGTCTAGATGCCTTGCAGTACACATAAATCAGATATTAGGAATGGCAATATACAAAAACCTGTAGGAGAACACTTCAACCTCCCTGGCCACACAATAGCAGAACTTAAGGTGGCCATTCTGCAGCAAAAAAACTTCAGGACCAGACTTCAAAGAGAAACTGCTGAGCTTCAGTTCATCTGCAAATTTGACACCATCAGCTCAGGATTAAACAAAGACGGTGAATGGTTTGCCAACTGCAAAACCAGTTTCTCCTCCCTTGGTTTTCACACCTCAGCTGCTAGAAGATGGCCTCATCCTCCCTGATTGAACTAACCTCGTTATCTCTAGCCTGCTTCTTGCTTGCATATATATACCTGCCCCTGGAAATTTCCACGACATGCATCCGACGAAGTGGGTATTCACCCACGAAATCTCATGCTCCAAAACGTCTGTTAGTCTATAAGATGCCACAGGACTCTTTGCTGCGTCTACACTATGCACCTTTTAGCGACACAGCTGTGCCGCTAAAAGGCGCACAGTGTAGCCACTGTTTGTCGGCAGGAGAGAGCTCTCCTAACAACAAAAAAACCTTCCACCCTCAATCAGCGGTGGTAGCTTTGTCGTCAGCAGAGCTCTCCTGACGGCAAAGCGCTGTTCACAGCAGTGCTTTTCATCTGCAAAACTTTTGTCGTTTGGGATGCTTTTTTTTTCTTTCACATCTCTGAATGATATAAGTTTTGTCATTCATGTTCCAGTGTAGACAAAGCATAGCTCAGAGTTCTTCAGGTGTGAGAAAGGTACTCCAAGGGTCACAGCTAAATACAAGGTGAAACAGATTGTTTAGCAAAAGCATTTAGCACATATTTCAAGGGACCATTCAAGGTGAAGTGGCCTGTTAAGACCCCTCCAGGGAAAGACAGCTGGAGGGGTTGCTGGTGGGTTATAGATTGTTGTATAAGGCCATGGCTACACTTGCAAATTTGCAGCGCTGCAGCAGGGTGTGAAAACACACCCTCTCCAGCGCTGCAAATTGCGGCGCTGCAAAGCGCCAGTGTGGTCAAAGCCCCAGTGCTGGGAGCGCAGCTCCCAGCGCTGTACGTTATTCCCCACAGGGAGGTGGAGTACGGACAGCGGTGGGAGAGTTCTCTCCCAGCGCTGGCGCTTTGACTACATTTAGCGCTTCAAAGCGCTGCCGCGGCAGCGCTTTGAAGTGCAAGTGTAGCCATAGCCTAAGTCTTAAATTCAGTGTCTGTTCATTTCATGATCATTTGTGTCTAGCAAAGTTATGAATTTGAAAGTTGTGAAGGTTTCTTTTGAGGATGAGGACTGACAGGTCAGATATGCAGTGATTACGTTGTGTTCTTGTCCCTAGGTGACTTGCTTCCACATTTCAGATCTGTCTTTTGCTGCTTTTCATTTCATTTGACCTGCCAGTCTTAACTTCATTTTCGAACTGCTCTGCTATAGTTGTAAATTCATGAATTCATAATCTGGAGCAATTACCCAGTTCACTTCCATAGTCACTCTTCTGATCCGAAGAACGTAAGAATGGGAATGCTGGGTGAGACCAGTGGTCCATCTAGTCTGGTATACTATCATCTGACAGTGCCGACCTTCCCAACACCCCCTGGCAACATGATCTGCAGGTTTACTGTGCATTGTATGAAGAAGTAATTACTTTTTTTATTTTAAACTTTCTGCATATTAATTGTATTGGGGACCCCTCATTCTTATGTTATGTGAAAAGGTAAATAACACTTCCATACTCACCTCCATACCATTCATGATTTTATAGACCTCTGTCATATCCTACCCCCCAGTCTCTTTTCTAAACTGAACAGTCTGAGTCTTTGTAATCTCTCTTCATATAGAAACTGTTCCATACCCCCAATCATTTTTGTTGCCTTTCTCTCTACTTTTTCCAATTCTAATATATATTTTTTGAGATGGGGCGACCAGAACTGCATGCTGTATTCAAGGAGTGGCATTATGAGATTATCTGCCTATCTCTTTTCTAATGGTTCCAAACATCCTTTTAGCTTTTTTGACTGCTGCTGCACATTGAGCAGATGTTTTCAGAGAACTGTCCACGATGACGCCAAGTTCCCTTTTTTGAGTAGGAATAGCTCATTTTGACCCCATTGTTTTGTGTGTTTAGTTGGGATTATATTTTCAAAAGTGCATTACTTTGCATTTATCAACATTGAATTTCATTTGCCATTTTGTTGGCCAGTCACTTAACTGTGGATCTTTGTAACTCTTCACAGTCAGCTTTGGACTTAAGTATTTTGAGTAATGTAGTATCGTCTGGAAACTTTACCTCCTCATTGTTTTATGCCTTTTCCGGATCATTTATGAATATGTTGAACAGCACAGATCCCTGTACAGATCCTTGGGAGACATTGTGATATACCACTTTCCATTGTGAAAACTGATCATTTATTTCTACCCTTTGTTTCCTATCTTTTAACTGATTATCAACCCACAAGAGGGGGTCCTTTTATCTCAGGTCTGCTTACTTTGCTTAAGAGCCTTTAGTGGACCTTGTTAAAGTCTTTCTGTGAATCCAAGTACACTTACAACTGGATCACTCTTGTTCACATGCTTGTTGATGCTCTCAAAGAATTCTAATAGATTCGTGAGGCATGATTTCCCTTTACAAAAGCCATGTTGTCTCTTCCCCAACATATTGTTTTCATCTGTGTATGATGATTCTGTTCTTTCCTATAGTTTCAACCAATTTACCTAGTAATGAAGTTAGGATTACCAGCCTGTAATTCCCAGATTCACTTCTGCAGCCTTTTCTTAAAAATTGGCTTTACATTAACTATCCTCCAGGCATTTGGTACAGAGGTTGATTTAAGTGATGGATTACATAGCACAGTTAATTGTTCTGCAATTTCATATTTGAGTTCCTTCAGACCTCTTGAGTGAATACCAGCTGGTCCTGGAGACTTTACTGTTTAATATATAAATTTGTTCCAAAACCTTCTCTACTGACTTCTCAGTTCCTCAGTTTATCTTGTCTTTAGTTAGATTCTTTACCTGCATTGCACATCTGCCTTAGTATGGCCCACTACCCTTGCTTCATTTTGCATTCTTTCTTAGATCTCCAATCCTACATTGTATCCAACTTCTTAGATTATACTTCACCACCTCCCTCTCCTTGGGTTGATTCTATGGTCTCTTTTATAACTCTGCTTTTGATGCCTTCACTGTCCTCTTTAAATGATGCATTTGTCCTAAAACATCCCAGTTTTTGTTTACACTTTGTTTACTTCTTCTACTCTTGTCCCAGTGCCATCAAATGCCTCGGGGAAACAATACGGGGATCCACATCAGGTTATCTTCATTATACAGATTTGTTCTTGCCCTTTAACATCTTTCTTCTTTGCCAGACAACTCTATTTCCCTGCTCTACTAACTTCATGTTGCTTCTCTGGTCCTTCAGTTGTTGGTTCTTCCTACCACTCTGGTTTGACTCAGGGCTTTATCTTTGGATATTTCTGCTTTACAGTCCATTCCTGGGCAATCTCATTCATTCTGTGGCTGCTGCTCCTCCTGATGACTTGTAGATCTCCAGGCTTGACATCTCTTCCATCTGTTGAATCTCATCTTCATTTGCTCGTACAATATCTTGTTGCAAACTCGGCACAAAAATTGAACCCTTTTCCCACTCATCCCATTCCAGTAACTTAATGGGAATTGTTTTTACTACTTTTCTCACATGCCATGCTCTTCCTCTCAACAGAGGTTCTCAAACTTTGTAACAGTTATCTTAACCCATCTTAACATAGTATCTTGTGAACAACTTCCCTACAGTTTTTAATTGTGTAGTCCACTTCATTTCCCATTGATGATCAAAAAAAATCTGTCCTCTATAGCAATTGCTTATATGGTAAACTATTACATTTTTAGCTGATTCCAAATTAAACTTTTCAGCTGGAAACAGAAGATAATAGTACTGTGTGCCTAGTTAGTATTTCATGGAATGCCTACCATCAAATATTTCATTCACCACTATGGATTCCCAGACCATAGTTTCTCACCTTTCTTCCTTCTTATTCTCTT
Organism: Mauremys reevesii; assembly: GCF_016161935.1. Classification (NCBI taxonomy): domain Eukaryota; kingdom Metazoa; phylum Chordata; order Testudines; family Geoemydidae; genus Mauremys; species Mauremys reevesii. Next base: position 185,866,407 of record NC_052624.1, on the reverse strand, counting down.
TTTAAAGTATACTCAAAGCTTACTTTTCTCTTTTAATTGTTCCCCCCAATATTAACCCCAATAATTACCCAGAAAACTGTGAGGTTATATTTAGCCACTGATTTTTCACCCAGTTTTTAATTTTCAAAATAATAAATAATACATTCCTGGGAAATTTCAAACAAAATAAAAACCTAAAACAAAGGGCCTATATATCTATTGTAGCAAGGTTCTTCAGTAGCTTATCTTTACTGTAGGTTGAGTAAGGCTTGTATTGTGGTTTAGAAGCCTTGGTTTGTATATTGCTTAGTATCGGAGTATTAAATCATAATCTAAGTCTTAAAAGTGACATGCATGGGAAAGTTGGGCTTGTGCTAACAAAGGATTTAAGTTTGTGTGTTGTGTTGCTTTCTTTCTTCTCCATTAGAATTTCAGGTCCTCTCTGAGCTATCTGAAAAACTAGTGAAATGGGAACATAAAAACAACAAAGGAGGTTGAACAAACTAGTAGAAGGGACTCTTAGTCAGACTGAGACTTTGTCTACACTGCCAACTGAATGACAAAACTTTTGTTGTTCACAGGTGCTTAAAAAAGCGCCCCCCCCCGGAAGACAAAAGTTTTGCCGCAGAAAGTGGCAGTGTAAACGGTTCGTTGTCAGCAGGAGCGCACTCCTGTTGACAATGCGAACCCCGCTCGTAGGGGGTGCAAATATTTTGTTGGCAAACGTGCCGACAAACTGCGTTTACACTGCCTGACTTTTAGCGACATGGCTGTGTCGACATCGCCATGTCGCTAAAAGCTGTGTAGTGTAGACAAATCCTCAGTGTTGACATGTTTAAGCCGGAATCTGTAGCGTTATAGCCCCTTTCCAAAGCTTTGACTGCACAAAAGGATTGAAAAGCAGCTGGGTTTGGGCTGAGAGTTCCCCTTTTGTGGGTTAGCTCTCAGCTTGTTACTCCACTTGATCCTAATGGTAAAGAGCAGGGAGGTGCTCAGGCACATCAGGGCATGGCCGTAGCGCTGTGCTTGGCTATTCTCAGCTGGCATATGGTTCCTTGGGACTCATTGCAAGCTAATGAGTGCTAGAGCAAGTCCTCAGAGCAAGATCCACCTTAAAAATGTCAGCTGTAATAGGCTTCCCCATATCTTTTCTGAGCATAGTGGATACTCAGCACTCCAGAGAATCTGGATGTTGTTATTTAACACCTTTTATATTCAGTGACCTGACATTTTGGATAAAGAAAACTTTTGTTAAAGATTTAATATATGGCTTGAATTAAGGTGTTAAAGCTCACAAGAAAATCCTGAGACAGCATAATACGAGCGTGTGTGTAAAGAAGCAAAAAGGCCCAAGTTAATTGAAAATAACATAAAAAAGTCCTTTAGAGATCATCTTTTAAAAACATGACAGAGTGAATTGAGCTATATAATGGCTATATACTCTACTATGTGCTATATAAGAAAAAGGGAACGAGAGGGGAAAGTAGTATGTCTGCATATTCCAATTAGAATGTTGCTGAAGCATATTTTAGGCATTCTCCTTTCTACCATACCTTAAATGAATGATTCTGTGCGCTTGATTGATTGCTTCTTTTTACTGCATATTGGGCTTAAATTTTCTGTGTTCTCTCTCTCTCTCAAGTTCATTTATTTGGAGGGGGGGGGGGGAAATAACAACCCAAAGACAAAGTACCATGCTAAGAGTACAGAGATACTGTTTTTTGTTTCCGTCTCCATTTTAATCTCAGTTCTCTATTCCCCTCACACTAGAAATATTCATTGATAGGAATAGGATGAAGGTAGGTGACAATAAATTGGTTTAAAGTTCTTGTAGAAATCATGTTGGAGTGCATATTTGTGTCTGCTTAATCTTAATTTTATTAAAGAACATGCAGATATTTGAACACTAAGTCACTCAGTTAAGCAGAAACTACTATTAGGTAGTTTTGACCTCCAGACTCAGTACTTAATTACAATGATGAATAGTTATTCATGCTTACTGTATGATTAGAATTATTTTTAACTCCCAAGTGCAGTAGCTCAGGGCTATTCAATACTACAAATTAACTTTTTTCAGTGAAATCAGCGTACAATGCCAAGTAGTATCGTTTACAAATGTAGTTGTTTGACTTCTACTTAAGATGCTAAAGCAGTTGACAGTAATTTGCCTTATACACATCTACCCCAATATAACACGACCCGATATAACACAAATTCTGTTATAACGTGGTAAAGCAGTTCTCCTGGGGGGCGGGGCTGCGCACTCCAGCGGATCAAAGCAAGTTCGATATAACGTGATTTCACCTATAATGCAGTAAGATTTTTTGGCTCCCAAGGACAGCGTTATATCAAGGTAGAGCTGTAGTTTGTAAGCATTCCTTCATCGAATCTCTGTTGGCCTTTACATCCATGGAACCTGTTAGTTTGAAATTACAGTAGCTTTTGATTATATACTGTGTGTACTTCTACCATACATGTTGAAGGCTGATATTAATGTTGATTAGAATTACTAGTGTCTGTGTAGTTAAGAAGATTATCTAGTTATTTGATTACTGTAATTTATAAAGGCAACTTTGTAAAACAAGGGATTAGATTAATCAAAAAAAGATTGAGTTATAATTTGCATCCGACGAAGTGGGTATTCACCCACGAAAGCTCATGCTCCAAAACGTCTGTTAGTCTATAAGGTGCCACAAGACTCTCTGCTAATTTGGGATTTGTCACACTATTTTTCTTCATATTTTCACACCAATGAAAAGGTAATGAAAGTGGAGCAAAATCTTTCAAAGTACAAAACCTCTTTGATATCTGGGCACAAGAGTCAGTGTTCTGCCTTAGTATAACTTTTTTGCGTCATTCAATGCCTATTAAAGAAAGGACCATAATCTGCCTAGTGTACTTTTGTGATAGACGGCATAGGGGTGTCTATTGTTATTCACCGGCTATTGCAAAACGACTTTATTTTTCTTTGCAATCTTTCAAGACTTAAAATAAGATACATGTATTTACTACAAGTAATGATACTGAATTGATACGGTATGTAGAAATTTTGGGCCAGAGTCAAAGGTACCAATGGAAGTGTAAGTTGCATGCTAATGAAGTGCTTCTAACTTGCACTTGAAAGAGCAGAAAGGGGTGTATCAGGAAAGCAGCTAATGAGGTTATAAGGAAATGAAATGAGAAGGGAGGAAGATACCTTTTCTGACACTGTAGTCTACACTGGCACATAACTGAATGCCACTATTTGCATTTCCTCTGAATTTTTACCTACTAAATTAATGCTGTTGACAGGATTGTTGAACATAAAAAAATATACAATATAACACATTTTTAAATTGGCCTTTGAAAGTATGAAATTGGATGTCTGAAGTATTAAACATTTTTATTTATGCAACTCTGCATATTTATACAGTGTTTAGCGAACTTTGGATAAGACATTCTGCCTGCAACAGTTTATAAAACCAAGGTGATTGCTGACCAATGTTAGATGTTTCTTACAAGACAGATAGTGTAACTCAAACCAAAATAGGGCAAACATTTGATTTGTGTGAGTGTGTTGAACACACATGCGTCGTATGCTAAGATTGAAATTACTTTTTATTATAGAACTCTGATATAGTGAAATCTGAAACATGTCCCTTGGATTTAAGACCAATCTTCAGAATGTCGTGGATAGTCAATATACCACTATTATACAATCTACCTTTGTTTAGTGCTCTTATTTATTTAACTTCAGCAGGTACCAAGTGGAAGATGAATCCTCCCATTTGGATGAAATGCCACTAATGATGTCGGAAGAAGGCTTTGAAAATGATGAAAGTGATTACCATACTTTACCAAGAGCCAGAGTTTCTCACAGAAAGAGAGGCCTAGAATGGTTTATCTGTGGTGGATGGAAATTCCTTTGTGCCAGGTTTGTTGCATGCTGCTATTTGTTATGTCATGGAATAAATTAAATGTTTTTAGTTTTATATGAATGTCCATGTGTGTGTGTATATATGTGTATGTATGTATGATATTATGTGTGCGTATGTATGTGCATAAAATTGATGTGGTGGTGATATTCATGTGATAAATTCTATTTATTATGCACATTTTTGATCACCTCATCTGTTTTCTGTCAATCGGTTACAGCTACCCTGGAACTTAATATAACATTTCAAACAGCTGCTGCTGCGTACCTTCCTTTTTTCTTAAATCAGCCTGTCGGAAAAAAATGTAGTGCTTTCCCCTATAGATTAACCCCACACTTACACCTGTCAAGGGGCCCAGAATGGGCAGTATTCAGTGCTGGTTCTCACTTCCAGTTAAAACTCTACCTGGAGAGAAGATGGTAATATTTTCATTTATGTCTCTCACAGTGTTAATACTAATTTACTAGATTTGACTGATGTTGGTGAAAAGGAAAAGTAAATTCATGAATTATAAGTTAAAATTTCAAATAAAAGGTACAGTAACTCACTTAATGTTGTGGTTATGTTCCTGAAAAATGCAATGTTAAGTGAAGCAATGTTAAACTAATCCAATTGTCCCTTAAGATTTAATGTAAATGTGGGGGGGGTTGGTTCCAAGGAAATTTTTTTGGGCAGATACAAGGTATTATACTGTATACTGTACAGTACTGTACTGTGGTTGGGAAGTGCCCCTGGCTTACCCCACACAGGCACAGCCTGCTGCAGGCAAGGACACTAGGAAGCACCTTTGCAGCAGCGGCAGCTTCCCCGGAGAACAGGCTTGGATTTTGCCGGGAATGCTCCAGGCCCACTTCTTCCTGTCCCCGCTCCACTCCAGGCCCACCTCTTCCCACCCCCACTCCATCTCCTCTCTGGAGCATGCCACATCCCCCACCCCCCAAAGTTCTAAGCGCCGCTAAACAGCTGTTTGGTGGCGCTTAGGACTTTCTGGGAGGGAAGGGGAGGAGTGGAGACATGGCGCTTCCCTGCTCCTGCCCCTCCCTCCCTCCTTCCCAGAAAGTCCTAAGCGGTGGGGGAAGCGCTGGGAGGGAGGGGGAGGAGGCGGAGAAGTGGAACTTGTGCAATGCTCCCTTGTAAAGTCTCTGCTCTTCCACAGAATCTTACAAGCAGGCAGCAAAACGATGTTATAAGGGAGCATTGCCCAACTTTAAACGAGCATGTTCCCTAATTGAACAGGGACGTAACATTGAAACAATGTTAAGTGGGACAACGTTAAATGAGGAGTTACTGTACATATAACTGATGTCCCTGGAGTGAATAAAGTAGAATTAGCTCTTGTTACTTTACTGTTATTTATAAACCTCTGGTGCTGAATTCTTATGCCAGACTTTGGTAGAGTCCCATCAGTAAATTACAGCACTGTATTCATTCTGTGCTATGTTACTTTGTTTATAGTAAAACCCTTTTTCCATGTGTGCAATTTGCTGTGTGGAGCAGATCCCTGTGGCTGTATGGAGCTCTGGTAACTTCATGAAGGCTCTGTATGCGTGAAGGGTTCACCAGCATATAACGGCTTGCAGAATTTCTGATAATGATTTTGAACCATGCTAAATAATAATACCACTCACACTATAAAGTTACATAACAGTTTACATTCTAACCCTTTATTATAGCTGTTCATACACTTAAGTGACATTCACGTTTGGGGCTGAAAATTTCCAAGCTTTGTCTCCTTTCAGATGAATTTTTTGAGAGGTTGAGCCAAAATGGTTTAGACGTTTTTGTGAAGGCTATTGCGTGTGTGTGTGTGTGTGTGTGTGTGAAATATTTTATGAAGTGTTTTTGTTTTGTTTTTTCTACCTTCTTGAGCACTCAGTTTTATGCATTATGTACAGTGCCAGTAGAATATTGAATGAGAACTTTAGTGCCTTTGGATTATTTTCAGTTTTAGTAAAACAAAATTTTCAATTCCCCCCACCCCAAAAAAAAAAAAAGTTGAGGTGGGGCAGGGAGCAGGCCCTAGTAGGAGACAACAGCAGGCTGGATAGTGGGCAGCCTTGGAGTTGTATGCAGAGTAGGCTGGATAACTGGATTGAGAGAAATAGCCTGTTGCTGGCAAGGGGGCCAGCACTGGCTATAATAAGTGGATAGTTAGTATCTGACAAACAAGTCGTGCACTGACTGGTTCAAATGAGACTAACAAAAGAACTGAACTCTGGCTGGGGGATTTGCAGACCAGCTCGTGATCCTTTCCAGGAGGGAGTATCCTTGGCATTAGTACTAAGGAGGCCCTACTTTTTAACGCATACTGCGCTGCCCTTTTGGAATCTGAGTTAGTTGTTTTATCCTTTGTGACATTTTAAGAAATTGTGCCTAGAATATTTGTATTTCTTATTTTTGGCAGCTCTAACAAAGCAATCTTTGTTTACTTAATCAGAATCTGTGAATATATATAAGAACCCACTGAATGCTAGTGCCTGGAATGCCTAGTGCTAAGAGTGTCTACAGCAATTACCTTTGAGTAAGTGGTACACCAGCACACTACGAGATACCTAGGAATTACTGTACCACTACTGTTGCAGACACACCCTGCAGTACGGTCAGGGTCATTATTATTTTGATTTGGTTAATGTGAGTTGTCCCTTTAAGGTATTGCAGACATTGACTGTGTTTAGGATGGAGATCAAAGTGTTAGAGATTTTTTGCCTGTGTCCAGAGAGTGGCAGATCCAACTGTAAAATAGTAAGGCTGTCTCTTACTATATATTTGTATGATGTCTAGCACAATGGGGCCCTGATTTCATTTGTGTACGCTAGTGAGAGCACCTACCATAGGGACCAAAATCACTTTGGTCACTGTCAATTTGTGAGATCTAGCAACTCTGTAAAATTGTCACACGCAAGTATGAGGTGGTTATGGGGAATTCAAAAGGGAGAAGATGGACCAAAACATTTCTTTTTAAAAATTTCATAATTTTGCAGCTCCACCTCGTGATTTTTAAACTTTTGGGGTTTACAATACTGGGCTTCTTAAAAATGCAAACATTTTTGTATGTCAAAAGTCTTTGATTACGGTTGTCTTATTTGAAAATGTCTAAACTGTTTTTGCTCAAACTTTGAAAAATATCACGCTAGCAGAGAACAAATGTGGAAAGTTTGACTAAGTTAAATGCATATGAATAAATCCCTGTGCTGTGGAAACCATTGGACAACCTTTAACTACAGTATAGATGTTGCTAAGAGCTCTGACCAGAGTAGAATAATGTACTTTATTAGGAAATTTGCCTGTTGTGAAGATGAATTTTGCCGTTCCCGCTTGCAACGCAATTCATGATTTAAATGCGCTTTTTCCCCTGTAGACTGTAAAGTAACCAGTATAACTTTTGCTTATTTCTTTTTTTCATAATACCGTTAAAAAGCAAACAGTGATATAGCAGCTGTTTTGTGGATGTAATCATTTTCCCCTTAACTTACAAATTCTCTTCAAGCTTGTGAAATTATAATGCACATAAATCAATACTCTGGAGTTCTTTGGGCTGGATTGATTTCTTTCTCATGAGATTTACATTCCACTTGTTATCAAAAAACACTTTGTCCCTATGAAAATGGTGCCATTGAATGGCATTTCCATATGAAGTGAAGGGGATATCAAATGCTCGGATTAATTTGGGCTCTAAGATGGCCTGTACACTTTCAATTAATCTGCAACGCATTTGTTATGCAGAAGCATGGGAAAATGCTGATCTTTTAAGAATGACATGACGACTGTGTTGCTTTTGGCCTGATTACTGAAGCTACCTGTTGAGTACAATAATTACAGTATGTTTTCTTTGGAGAAGTAGTTTCTGCTACTTAAAACCTAATAAGGAATGGCTAACCCTTGCAAACTATGCAGAGCTTTTATGTTATCTTTCTATTTTGATAAAAATGCAGTTTTGAAAAAGCTACTGACAAGCTTGTACGGTAAAAGTAATGAGAAAAAATAAACTTGTTGCATTAGGGATGTAGAGTTGGATTTTAGCTTTTGACTTAGAGAAACACATTTAGTATGTGAAATAGTAGAGAGCCTTTTTAACATTTGCTGCTATTTTTAAATATAGCATTTAGTGAGTGCTGTGGGGAATGTATTCTTTTATTTCTTCAGACAAAGCAGTATAATTTTATGAACTGGGTTTTAAAAAAAGATAGTTAATAGACATACCTAAAGGAAACTCCTCCTTCTGTCTCAATCCATCTGCTTATCGTAGTTTTTCTATTGACACAACTGGGTTGGTACACTTCTGTCTTTCATTTTTTTTACATTTGCCTAATTTTGTTACTAAAATTTGTAGCCAGATGGTAAAACTCCTAGCTAAACCTTAAAGAAAAGGTTTCCTGTGTCTTCATAATTAGCTTATAGCATATAACATCTTTTGTTATTTAAAATTTTGTTTTATATTTGGTGTCTCCTGGAGGCTGAAACCTTTTAGTTGTTTTTCATTCCTGTGAGTATTTGGGTATTTAGTATGTAGGTCTTTACAGAGGTCAGATAAACAAAAATATCAATATCAGGAATCAGTCTTTGATTACAGTGGGGATCCCTGTTTAATCAGGAATTTTGCTTAAAAATGAATGTTATGAGATTGCCAGCAGTTTGTATGTAAGTAATCAAATACGTTAATATTAGAAAATGACTTGGCCTAGTTGTTTAATTGGTGAGCCCTTGACGAGATCTACTGCACAAAATTTCTGATGATGTAGGATGTTAATTTTAGCACTTATTAAATATGAATTTTTTAATGTTTGAATACTGTCAGGTTTCGACAGCCTGTAAATTTCCTCAAAGATCTGATGGATTTTGACATGCATTGAAGTCTGAGTTAATGTACTCCTAAACTACTCAGGACTCATGATGACAAGATGGACATCTTAAAGGCTACACATGAACTGACAGGGATTCCTGCTATGGTTATAAATTGCACAGGGACTGACTGATTTTTAGTCCCAAAGTAGTAAAACTCATTTGTTCCAGAAACATTTCAAAATGGAACTGGCAAATCCATAATAATTTCCATCAGCTGAGACTTTCTTGCATCTGAAGGCTTAAAGCATGCTTATCTCTATGTGCCAATCAATACTTGTTATCAGAGGTATCTCAATTGTTTCCCAGTCACAAACTTCATTCCTGTGTCTGTACTTTTCAGAGTTTACCAAGCTGATGGTCATTATGGCGACTGCCTTCAGCTATCCTTTTCCCTATCATATAATTCAAATAAGTAGTTTGAGAGCTTCCTCCTGTTCAAATGCTCTGTAGCAAGAAAGGGAATAATTCAGTTGCTTCATAGTCTGAAGCAGATACTGAAGGTAGCAAAAAGGCTTTAACATCAGAAGAAATTATACATCTAGAAATGAGGTTGAACACCAGGTTAGGTATAGTGGTTTTTACAGACTAATGTGGAGAATTGATTCACACGATACAAACTTGAAGGCCGGTTAAAAAATCTATTAGTCCTAGTGGCTTATCTGTTCATCTCTCCATGCACAAACTTACTGTTTGCCATACAGTGTTCTCTTGGAATGTAACAAAACAAGTTTCATATCCTGTAATGTGGGACTGTGCTCTAATTTTGTCCCTTGGGTATATGCATTTCTTTGAAGAAGGTATTATTCAGAGAAAGGTGTCTTATCACTCCATACTAACTGTTGCTGGAAAACTATAAGGAATAGGGGTGATCAGAAAGCAAAGCATTTTTCCCTTCCCACTAGCATGGAAATAATAAAAACGATGCATTTTTTAATCATTTTATTCTCTTATCCTTCACTTGTGAAGTTTTCTGAATCTTAATCATGGTAATGTACTTACCTGTAAATTCACCAGCTGTGCTTCTAAGCTAAAATACTTCTTGTTTGTTAGCATACTCTCTAAATCCCTGTATAAATTTTCATGTTTCAAAAGCCAGATTTATTCCTTGTCCAAAATTAGACTTACTCTCTTGAGTAAACATTTCAGAGGGCACAGCGATGTCTTTTTAAAAATCTTGGAAAAGTGGAGTGATAGGTATGACTTGCTGTTGTTAGTGTAAATCAGTTTGTCAAATTATTTATATTTTATTGATTAGTTTTTTGAAAAATAAAAGGAGGGAAAAAAAGAAAAGAAAAAGGAGGGAAGGGAAAGGAAGGAAAGCGGGGCAGAGAGGGGAAAGGAGAGATCTGTTTCCATGCACTATAGGTTAATCAAAGATTTCTAAAAAAAATAAACCAAATCTTTTAAAATTTGTCTGAGGCCCCTCTTCTTGAAACATTACCTGCTCATTAGCTGCCAGGTCAGTCAAGCCGCTGTGCCAAGCTTCTATCCCTAGAGGCAGCCTGCTCTTCCATTTAAGCAATATGAGTCGTTTGGCTGTAAGTACTGCTCTAGAGAAGCAAGCTTTCTGTGATTTGGAGAGTTGCCCAGTATAACGGGACTCTCCCATAACATATGAGCTAGTGTGGCTCTGGAAGACTCACGTCTACAGCATCAATCTGTTTTGATAAAGTTCGTGCACTGTAACCTAAGTTGTGTACAGTGTGAATGAAATACAATTTAATGCTGACTCAGCCTTAATCACACGGGTGACAAATGAGATCCAGTCCAATTTAAGCTTAAGCAGTTTCTTGTAGCATTCATTTTGTATGTTTTACAACAGTGCTGTTACCACCCATGAATCACAGATACATGCAAAAAAGGAGAAGGCAAGAGAAATAACCGATCAAGTTACCTCTTCTGGGGACAGGGTGACTTTTTAAAATCTCTGGTCTCTGCTGTGTTCTTTGCCTGTGTCTTCTCCGCTCTCTTGTCAGTCCCAGGCCCTCTCAGAGGTCCAGAGAGGCCCAGGCCACTTCCAGCTTTTGAGGCCCCTAGCCATAATAAAAATAAAAAATGACGACACATGAAAACAAAATAAGGCACCCTCCCCCCAAAAAAAGAGTAAAACATAATTTTAATTTTTTTATTTAACAAATGCTTTTCTAGACTTTTTCTGTGCAAAAAAATTATCTTTTACCAAATTACATCTCTTATTTGCTAAAATTAGCAGCTCTAAGCTGAGCGTGTGTCTCATTTTGGTCCGATAGCGATGTGCATAAAACCAAGTTGCAAAACTTATCAAATGCCCCAAAATTAACAAGTGTCTAAATTTGAGGCGCCTCTTGAGCTTGAGGTCGAGGCAAAATAGCCCTCCTGGCCCCCCCTCTGATTGGCCCTGGTCAGTCACCCTGTTCCATAACTTTGCCCTGATTCAGTTACCAAGTTACCTCATTTCTGTACCTATCTATTGTGAACACCTGGCTAAAATGTTCTTATGCATAAATCACAATAACTAACCTAAACTAATACATTTTTGCTTACCCTACTAAAACTTACTTTTATTTGTCTACTTCTATCTGCTGTTAATCCCACTGGCTCCATCCAGTTGTTTTTATCTTATTGGTCTGTTTTTTTGGCCTTTGTTTTTTACTTGTTAGTTTGTCTTGGCACCAGAAGTAAACAATTCCCTCAAGACATTCTGTTTCACCCTGCTATTTACACAGACCAAGGTTTTACAAAGCAAGACACAAATCAGGTTTCACACAACCCTCAAGCTGTTTCAATTAAGTTCTGACAAGCTGCATCAGCAGAAATACATTCAAAAGCTAAAATTCCTTTATTTTCCCATATTATATATAATCATTTCTTTAATACAATTCATTACACGATTTTCCAACATGTAGACCAATAGTATAGTTTTAGTATTGAGTATTGTATGTTTTCTTACTCAGGTACTTAGGGACACCTCTTAATTTAACCTAAAATGATAATATTATGTGTGTCTTTTCATTTATGATTTTCAGCCTTCTATTTATATAAGATTTCTAATGTGCCAGTCACTGTCTAGACATCATTTCCTTAAATGGGGTCCATGTCAGTTTTACACAGAGCGAGCATGAGCTAGCTGTCTTTCATCCATATTCTGTTTTCCATTGGACTACGGGAATAACCAAGGAAATACCATTGTCTTTGTTGGAAGACAGAGGATTGTATAGCTTTGTTTTATTGATGGCATGGCAGTTTGTGTTGTCTTAGGATCTCCCCTAATGGTTTTGTATCATAGGACTGGAAGGGACTTCAGGAGGTCATCTAGTTCAATCCTCCGGCACTCATAGCAAGACTTTATAGATCAGGACTGGCCCTAGGATTTTTCAGTCTAAGCAAACTGCAGTATTTATTTTGATTTCTAAAGCAGGATGATATTTTGCCATTACTTAAATAGCATACAAAGGTAAAAAATACAATCACCCCGATAGCCCTACATTCTTAACAGAAATCCAGCTGTTAGTATGGAAGTACACAGTAAAGGGGTAATCAAACTTAACTCTGCCCTGGAGTGTCACCATGAGGGAAAAATATGAAATAATATATTGTCTTTTAAAATAATTTAATCTAATCTGGGATCACAAACAATAAATGTATGGACATACCATGGTGTCAACAATCACAGCAAAGTAAAGGTTATTTCGGTGCATAAGTATGTATTTCCATACATTTAATGTGTTAGGATTTCTTTAAATGTAGCCTTAATTCTGAATTTCCTTTGTTTGTACTGCTTGTTTTTGGGATAATTCGAACATCCCTCTAATGGGTTTACTGTTGAAATTACTGGTAAATGCTCTCAACCTTAGCTCCATTTTAATTTAGTTTTTGGTCTTAAAATAACTATCTGTCCTTATCAGTTCCAACATTACAAGGCCAGCTACATTCAGTTTCATTCATAAGTGTACCTGGACCTTAAATGGAAAGGTCTGTCAATTCGTTGGATGGGATGCATCCCATCCAGAAAAATGGTCAGTCTTCCCTGCTTCTTGTATGCTGGTACTATGCTTCCCCAATAGTTTAAAACTCCTTTTGTAAATGCCTTAAGGCAGTGGTAGGCAAACTGCAGCCCATCAGGGTAATCCGGTGGCAGACTGCGCGACAGTTTGTTTACATTGACTGCAGGCACAGCCGCCCGCAGCTCCCAGTGGCCACCGTTCCCGGCCAATGGGAGTTGCAGGAAGCGGCAGCCAGCACATCTCGGTGGCCCGCACCACTTTCGGCAGCTCCCATTGGCCGGGAGCAGCGAACCATGGCCACTGGAAGCTGCGGGCGGCCATGCCTGTGGACGGTCAATGTAAACAAACAAATTTCTATGTGCAATTACCTTACTGAGGTTTATGTCCTTCCTAATGATATCAATGGTTTTATACTGCTCAGTTAGCTAAATATCAGAAAATTATTTATATTATTGCTATGCCTGGGAGAGAGAACTAGATGTCACCTCACTGAATCTGGTAAGATTACTGCATAGATGTTTCTTAAAACATGGTCCAGTTCTATAAAAGAGCTTATATAGCATCTTAAAATCTACTTGCACGTAAACTGAAGTTCTTCCTGGGTCTTTGTGCATTCCACCTTAAGAGATATCGCACTACCTACTTTTGAGTCCCAGAGCAGAGTATCCCTGTGTGTATGGAGTGCTGACCTGACCTTAGTTCCTTCTTCTGTAAGGCAAAGAACATTAGGAACCTTCCTACTTTTCTACTTAGCATATCTTCTCCTCCATCCTGCATACTTTAGTTTAGCCTTAGTTCAGTACCCCTTCTTCTCAGGAAACAGGACTCTCTTTTTTCCCTCCAGGGCTGGCATCATCCTTAAAAACTACATCCCTCCTACTCGTCCTTCCATCCAGAATGAAATGCTCATGTGCACTGTTTAATATGTTTGGATGAGGCCCATCGTCCTCCACTGAGGTTAGAAGGTCATCTCCTGTATTGAACCTTCATGTTGCCTTTTTTGACGTAGGACCTCACTTTCAATATGCACTCCTTTTGAGTCAGGGGAGAAACCTTACCAGCCTTCTCCCTCTCCACTACCTCATCTGCCCTCTCTGCAGTTCCCTCTTGAGTGGAAGAACTCCCTATAGAGGTCAGAATTTTTTTTTTAATTACCACTGTTATTCTCCATAAGAATTTTTTATTAGTGTTTGTTTTATAATTATGGAGGTGCTGGCCACGTCTCCATAGTCAAGGTTGAGTTGTTTTGCACTTAAAGATTGGCTTGGGCATTTTGGCTTGGGCATTGGTGCATGAAGGTTTCTCTCTCCTGTTACTGCTGCCTTGGCTCCTTTTTGCCATGTGGCACAGCATTGCCAGGGATCCAAGACAGGAGCTCAGGAGGAGCCCTTAGAGCTCAGAGACATTGGGATTCAGGAGCTGGGGGACTGGACTCTCCCCTGACTCACATTCACACAGGGCTAGTCTCACTAACATAGCCCTCTAAACTAATAAGGCAATTGAGAATTAAAGGTCAGGTTTGCTAGAACACTTTGGTGAATTTGCTCTACTGTAGTGAATAAGAGAAGCTTGTACTTAGGCTTAACGCTGGTGTTCCCTGGTTGCTTTGGTATACCAGTGAATCTGCTCTTTAAAGTTTTATATGCATGCACACAGAGTCTGGAGTTTTTAATAATTAAAAAAAAATGGAAATTTCCAAAGAAAAAACTCAGTTAAATTACTTAGCTGTAATTTTAATTTCATTTTAAGTGTAAAACACATTACTGGGATGTTGTAATGCTCCCCACACCCAATATTTTAGACCCAGATAATTCAGAGTTAAGATTATACTTAGGGATATCTAAACAATAAATTACTGCACAGCAATTGGGTGTAAACCTACAGTGCTCCAGCGCGCCATACACTGTCTGTATAGACTCTGTTGCTGCTCACTAAAGTTCCCTACTGTAAACAAAGCACACTAGGGTACTTTCAGTTGGCGGTAGCAGGTTTCACACAGTCAAGTAGTGTGTGCCATGCTGGAGTGCTGTAGATTTGCTCCCCAGCTTGCTGTGCACTAACTCGCCATGCAGACAAGACCTTAAAAGAAATCCAGAAATGCACACAAACAACCTTGACCCCTGCTTTGTTACAAATACCATGAGGTGAAAAAATGTTTTAAAAATTAGGTTAATCTAATCTGGGAAAGCAAACACTAAAATGTCTTGATTGTAATCATCTGGTTATTGCATACCATCATTCCAAGGCAGAGTTAAGGTTGTTTAGCTGCCTTACTGTGCATGCCTACTTTAACAGGTTAGGATTTTTTTTAAATGTAACTATAAAACTGAATTTCCCTACTACAACGTACCTGTAATGTGTTTTACCCTTGAGAGTACATATCAGTAACTGAATTCCATTTTAATGCAGTTTTTTTGTGTGAGAATATGTTATTGTATTCCAGGTTAGAAGTTGGCTAGTATGGAACATAGCCAGCAATTGGCAGGGAGAGAGCTGAGCCTGAATGAAGGAAAGACACAACTGCATTAATTAAGTGAAGGGATTTTTAGGGTATTAGGTTTGAGACAGCTGTGGTGAAGTAATTACTCCAGCACACTAAAAAATTACTGTCCTCTGAAGAGTTGAGGGTGGCTGCCATTAGAAGAAGAGGAAAATGCCATCTGGAAAAGCCCTGTTTTTTATGGTTATACTTCGGATGCACAAAGCTACCATTTTTGCTTAATTCAGTCTGGTTTCTAAATGAAACAAAAAGCCTGGGTTCATCAATCAGTTGGACTTCTAAAGCTGCTAGCAGTGAGCCCTACTTGTTCATGGCTTGGCTCATATGATCTGTCACATTTAGACTTAAAAAAAAAAATTAAGAAATATGTGTAGCAGCATGAATGAGTAAAAATCTCAGCAGAGACAGTAACTAAGCTGTATTTCAATTACAGCAAAAAGATCAGTTTTTAAAAATCAAAATCTAGCGTTCATTTCTCTGAGGGAAAGTGAGTAACAGAATAAACAGATTTATCTTGAAAAGCCTGCTGTTAAGAAGGTGATAGCAGCAACACATAATTTTTAAAGATAAGGCTAAGTATTAGAAATACTCTACACCTGCACTAGATATTGAAACCATCAACACTTTCTTTATGATATAGACATAAGCCAAAATTTCAAACCTGAGGGCCTAAATATATTCTCCTAACTTCAGATTTCCAGGTTCGAAAATATTGGCATAATATATAGAATAGCTTTTTAAAAAATTAAACCAAATATTTCTTATTCTTTACAGTTGCTGTGACTGGCTCATAAACATTTGCCGAAGAAAGAAAGAGCTAAAAGCTCGTACAGTATGGCTTGGATGTCCTGAAAAATGTGAAGAAAAATATCCAAGAAATGCTATAAAAAATCAAAAATACAATTTCTTTACATTTATACCTGGGGTAAGGCTACTAATAATTGCTTGAAAGTGGGCTTAGTTTATGCCTCTTATGGTATCTTAAAAAAAGTCTGAAAAAATAGATATTCTTACCTACTTCATACTTTCTGTATTTAATTTCTCATTCTCTTTATTAGTGATGACCCTTACATGAGTGTAAAACTTTGTTTCTAATCTCACTGTATTTTCAAAGTGGCACAGATTATAGAAGTGCAATTTGCATGTAATTCAATGAGTCATGTAGCTAGAATTCCATGCAGCTCTCTAAAATTCAGGGATAAATGTTCTTTTCCCTTTCTTTATACCTCACTAGAAGTTATAATCCTCTCTGTGTTACCACAGCTGATTGTGTGGAAATGATTATTTTGTCACAGAGGGTTGACTTTAAATGAGGAATAAATAGCTGAAGGTTCATGCTCTGATGCAGAAGTCTTTAACAGCAGTGAGTGCGTATAATAAAAATATAATAAATATAAATAGTGAAAATTTTTCCATTTAAATAACAGGACTTGGTTGCTCTTAAATTATTTTAAGGACATTGTTAACAAGACCTACTTTAAAATTAACGTGCTGTCTTTTCAGATCTGTTTTTACATATTATGGTTTTAAAGTACAGAATTATTTTATACATTGAATTAAGTACTTTTTGTTATTGCAGACTGGAATGTTTGCCATTTTATTTAAAAACAAAGGTCACAGTGTAGCTTTCTTATTGTTTTTTTTTGTTATTTAACAGAGTCGATTTCAGTGAATTCTTTGCTTTCAGTGTTCATTCTTTCATAAATTACAAATTGACGTTACAAATGTTTTGAATATCTGTTTCATTGTTTTTTGGATTTTTAAAAATTTATCAGTTTTGCTGAAAATACAACTTTTGAGAAGAAATGTTTCAGTGACTAAAGGATGTTAAGCTTTTACTAATACACTTTTCATTTGTATGGAGTCCTTTTTTTGTATTAACAAACTGTCTTGTAGGTTTCAATACAGAAATGTTTTGTCCTTTTGAATTTAAGTAATCATACCTGTTTTATATTGAGCCTATACCTCTAACCATAGTCATCCAGTAGCTGGCAAATGCTTGATATCCAATATGTCTCTTTATTAAAACTCAAAAAAGTAATGGCTCCATAATTAAGACCCATCTTTTATCAGGGTAATAAAATGTCAATTGTCTAATGCAGATAAATATTCTCATCTTTATTGAATCAATCCAATGTTTTCTTCCTTGGTTTAAATTATTAAATACTCAGATTGGTTACACAGTGTATACTTTCATAAGGGTCACAAAGTTCATTAAGTATATGGTAAGCTATTGATTGTTGTGGTTAAAAATATATATGTATATTACTAAAACTGTCACAAGGCACGTTCCTGATGCCTGTAAAGGTGAGCCATATTTTGCAGTTACCTGTTGAGGGAGATAGCACAGTTCAGATTCTTTTCCTAAGAAGATATGGTACTTTGAAATGTTTTATAATTGCACAGTAGGAATCCTATTTTGATTTTTTTTTTTAAAGAAGAGTAGCAGTTTTTTAACTGTTAATTTATGCTAATGGGTACTTTAAATAAACCACTGGTGAGAAGAAAAAAGGCTAATCACCCTGCCGAGATTAATTTGTGAAATAATTCAAACATTTTAGATATCAGAGGAAAATGTTTTATCGTGAACATAAACACAATATCACTCCAGCATAGTTATTTATTATTTTAACAATTACAGCACTGTACAGTACTGTAAATAATTTATGTAACTTTTCTCTGTAAACATTAATAGTATTAATAAGTTAATAATAAATGTACTTATTGAGTGACTTCTGTTGAATCTTCCATAATGTTGTAGTGCGTCTGGCACTTAGTTGTAATTGTACTATTTGCAATCCCACCATTGGCAAATATGGGTATGGTTTATTAGTTTCATACCAAAAGTAAATATATTTGGAATTATTTACCAAGCAAGATATTATCAGTGTTTTACTTTGACTTAGCAAAGCAAAAAACAAAATAAAACAAAACCACTCAAAATATTGCTCATGAGAACCTGTGTTGTATCTTGTATATTGTAATAAATATGGACCTAAATATTAAAGCTTCTAAATTTTACGTTATGGTCATCTTGTTACATTTACACAAGGCCAAAAAGTGTCTCATAAAATTTTCATGTCCTCATGACTTCCCTGGACAGTCTTGTTCTCATGTAATTTCTTTCTTCTGCCTATGATGATCTTTGCTTGGAGAGGGAACCTGAAAAGAGGGAACAAAGGTAGCTGAACACCATGTTCATGCTCACTAGTTCAGTTCCCACTATAAATCAGCAACTTCAGGTCTATTGTAGCTAATAACTATTCCCAGAGGCTTTTCTGCCTACTGTGGCTTTTTGGAGCACAGTAGTGTTTCAGCCAAGATGCTGACATACTCCCTGTGTTGGGACCATGGAGTTACTGACATGCAAAATTAGATCACCCAAACAACCTTAATTTTGCTTTGTATTGATACCATGAGGAAAAAGAAACTGTCTTTAAAAATCAGTTTAATTCAAATTTGGACCACAAACACTAAAATGCCTTAATCATAATTGGTTTTTGAAAGTTGTTGCTGTAGGGCAGATTGCAGATAGTTTGAGTTAATTCCAGGGCAAACCATTTTACTATAATTTAATCCAGATTAGATAGATGGAGATATACTAGAGATTATTGAAAATAATACATCTTGAAAATTCAGTGATCGTTATGCCTGATTGCTGCTGTTTATGGGTTGTGGGGGAAAGTATTTAAGTAATTTTAAATGATTTTCTCTGTACATAATGGTTCCTATAAAAAGCGATAATGAACTAATTTTATTAAACACACAGTATAATGAAGTTATACTTATGGAAAAAGTAAAAATGTTTCATGTACATTCATGAAATACAATTTTAAGTAATTTTTTCTGTTTTTCTTTTGTTTTTCATTTTAGGTTTTATATGAACAGTTCAAGTTTTTCTTGAATCTCTATTTTCTCGTCGTGTCCTGCTCACAGTTTGTACCAGCATTGAAAATAGGCTACCTGTACACCTACTGGGCTCCTCTGGTAAACAAAAAAGCTGATATGAGATAGGTTTTAGTATTAGTCTGCTTTTGATTTTAGAATTGTATTTATAAAATTTAAAAATTATTTTAGATGCTTATGTTCTAATATTGGAGGGAGGCAGTGGCGGCAGGGTGCTCAATTGTTTGTTTAAACTATATTATGGGCACATGTTCCCAAAAGTATTTCTTGCTCCCCAGGAGCTCTGCAGCTCCTGTGTGAACTACTTCCTTATCTAAATTGTTAGTACTCCCTGTCTAGCTGGTGGTAGCTACTGAAATATGAAACAAAAACATCAGTTTTAGTACAGAACATTTGGTACATTAATTTTGTTTTTGACATTTTTATCAAACACTGACTGCAAAACTGATATGTATAGTATTTTCCGATGTTCTGTAGGTTTCATCTGTATGAGAGGGCACAGTCAGAAGTTTAAATTCTTCCATCCCTTCAATGTCAGAATCTTCATCATTTTCTGTCTCCACAGCAAATGGAGGCAGATAAGATCTTTGGCTCTTTGACTCAGGACTGCCCCTCAAGAAGAACTATCCAGAATTCTCTTCCTCCAAACTATACAGATGGCAGAATCAAGGTCTCCTTTTGTAGCAGGACACTTCACAAGATTTAAAAAAATAACTACATTTCTCTCTGTTTCTTCATTGGCTTCAAGGTTATTCTCCTTGTAACTGTTACAATCCACCCTCTCCACTTCCCCCAAAAAGGGGTTTCCAAGGAGGATTTAGTGGGTGGCTCCTCCCTCAGGACCTCCAGATATAACTCCCGGATCATGTACGCATACTCACTTTAGCTCAGAGAGAGCTAGAGCAAGTATGAATAGCAGTGTACCCATGATAGCATCAGCAGGAACAGCTGTTTTGAGTACGTACCCGCAGGATTGATGTGTGTTTGTACTCAGCACAGCAAAGCTGTGCTGCCATTGCCTGTGCTACCATGGTTACGTTACTTTTTATACTTGCAGTAGCTCTTATCAAGCTATTGCAAGTATGTATATGCGAACTGAGAATCACGCCCCTGAATTGTAGTGTAGGTGTAGCCTAAGGCAAGCAGCAAGGGAAGACTGAATGCAAGAAATGTCCTCATTGTTAATCCCCTCGTTAGGCTCCTGGGGGCAAAGACGAAGCTTCCAGTTGGGGGTGTAGGCAAGGTCTGTGTTGAGGCAGTTGAGAAGGCTGCAAGGGAACTCTACTTGCAGTTTGTGTATTAGCAAAGCTCATACCAAGATGGTTGAACGGGCTTCAGGAAAGCTCCATTCTGAGACTAGACTCCATTCATCCAGAACCAAGTAACAGTGGGCAGGAGGTTCAAATGATTCAAATTCCATTCCCTGGAGGATGAGTATGCCTTCTCTCCCCTTCTAGCCTCCATGGGTCCCACAGGAGATTTAAAAAATGGCTGCTCTTTTCCTTTGGGAAACTTGTAGGGAACATGCCTTTCATCTCTCACTTTTAAGTCTCTGTTGTAACTCTCCCCCGTGTTCCCTCAGGGATTTGGCCTAAGGACCAATAAAGGAGAAGGCCACTCAGCAAGCTTTTAAAGGGGCAGCACAAAATTTCAGTTCTCCTGTAAATTAGCTTATTCCATTAACTTCAAAACTCCCTTTGATGTCTTAAAAACCAGTCAGTTTTCAAATATTCTCTGAATCTGAGGGGAAATCTCTGAAGTCAGGCCTTGGATTAAGATAAAGCAGTCACTCATCTAGACTTCTCAGAATTAAGGATGCATAGGGCAGGAGATCTGTCTTTGCAGGCTTCTGTGTTTTTGGAGGAAAACACACAAATTTTTGTTAACTTGAGAAAGTCCTGTAATGCCTCTTCATCCAATATAAGGACGTGGTTAAGGAGGGATATTTATTCTCTATTAAGGCAAAATGTCCTAACATGCAAATTCGTAAATTTCACATGCACTAAAAGACTTCATTGCTCTTCTGTAAGCAGAGCCTGCTATAGCCTTGTTAGTCAAGGGGACACCGCTGTACCATATGAAGTAGTACTCCTTGGGAGTACTCCTTTTTTAGGAACTGACCAGAGGAGAATAGGATCATCATTCAGACAAAACTTGGATATATGAACTTCAACCCTGGCAATATTGGCCATGACCACAGATTATGGTGGACTAATCTCTACTAGAAGGCCATTATAACAACCCCATGCCTCGTATGTATATTTTCCTAGTAGCTCCCACTGGGACCAATGCTTAAACTGACTAAGATTTACTCTACATTGTAGAGTTTATAACATAGTGGCCCATGAAGTAGCTCTTCATATGGAAATATGTTTTGCAGTCATCATTTGATGTCAACCTTATAAAACATCTGTTGATAGGCTCTTAGGGGAGTAAAGATACAAAGCAGTCATTGAGGCCAGGATGTGATGAGAAGAAGGGAAAATAAAGGCCTTCCATTCAGTGAGAGACTCCAGAGTATGTTACTTCATTAGGCATTTCCTTTGAAATTGATGTTCATCCAGTGTTGAGAAGATACATTAGAAAGAGACCACTGCAGTCATTTCTGAGAGTTGGAAGACTCCATGGGAAACTGTCAAACGTGATCAGTTCTTATTAGCTTTGGTTTTCCCTAATTCTGAGGATCCTACTTCTCTAAGAGGGGAAGCTTCAGAATGGCCTCCATGCGGAAGGCTAACATCTTAGGAAAATCAGTCTTTGAGCTATTCAGAAAAGTAGATTCAATAGAACTGTGTCTCACTTGTCCCTGGGACACAAAGTTCAAATAAAATAAAAGCAAACCAACATCATCAACAACAAATCTTTTTATAGTATCAGAATATGAAAATTGTAATAGTTCATCTCTGACACATTGTAATAATGGAGCCAGTTTCTTACAGAATGGACATTTTCAAAAGTGCACCAGTGCCTCAGTGCTATCAAATGGAAGCAGTGACATGCTGGCTGTCCTAAATGAATTTCAGAAGTAAATACTGAAATCAAGTGTAACAGCATTTATCCTCCCATGTTTTCGTATTCTGAGTAGATCTCCAGGGGATTATATTCATTCTAATTACAAGAGAATCTTTAGCTCTGCTACAATGAAAAACATTTCCAATACATTTTAGACTCAAGTTTCCACACAGGTATTCACAAATACCCTAGTCACCTCTTCCTTGAAGAGAAAGAGATACACATTTATTCTTATCTGGGTGACTTCCTCAGGATTCCTTCACAGGTCACTGTTATGTTAGACTTAGCATCTGGTGCTCTGTCTGCAGGAATAAGGCTTTAAGTGAACAAGGGGAAGAAGCATTTTCAACGTTTTAAACTCAGTATCAGAGCTGTCTAGTCACTGTTCAAGACCATATTTATTTCAGAAGACAGACAGGAGAAGATTCTGATTTGTTACATGTTGGTACATCTCTCCTAAACTAAAATCCCTGATTCAGCTCCTGAGCTTGCTGGTCTCATACATGGATACCTGCATAGTTACTGCTTCACTTCCAGCCTGCAATTGCTGCAGATAAGTATAAAAATATCTTGGGCTGGAGCTAATATTAGCATCTCTTGTTAAATTCATCCTTAAGACTATTCAACATCTACATAGCTAGTCATCTGTGTAGATTACCAGACTCCAGGAAAGGGAAGCACATCTGTACTCGTACGTGACACAGTGGGTGTGATATAAGAAATACATGAGGAGAGTATACACTGTCTAGAGCTGTCGTACTTCTCTGTTTCCAGCAGATGATGCTTCAGAAACCACTCCATAATAAGCTGATATGAAGACTTTAGGATTGCTCAGGGAAGCAATCTTGATCATGTCCTGAGCAGAAGCTTGTATTCTATCCCTCAGGATTTTACATGTTAAAGGAGAAGAAAATTCAGGGTCAATTGGTTCAGCACGATACACTTAGAACCAAGAGAATGGAAGCTGGACTAGTTATCTTTCCAAGTATCTTAAGTCAGGTTGAAAGCCCACTGGTTAATCTTATGGCCAAATCGGGCTAGAAAACCAAAAGGTACTATGTGAAGAAGGGACATCTAAAAGTAGACCCCATATCTTCAGTGACACTAACATTTCCTTTATGCCTCTCTCTCCATCAAAACCATTGAGGGTAAAGGTGGCAAAAAGACTGCAAAAGGACAGGCCTTTTCAATGACCCTCAGGTTCAGACGCAATTCTGGATTAAATGAACCTTTGCCGAGATCCAGAGTCAAAAGACTATACAACGCAGAGGCCTACTCTACACTAAAATCCAGTGCTGCTTAAACTATCAGGTTAGATGCTGGGAGGAATAAACTATAGTCACTGATATTCTAAGAACATGAAATATCCTCTAATAGTTCAGAGGAAACTTGCAAATGACGCTTATTAATTGCTTTGATGAGGTCCAGATATTGGTGTTACAAGATATACAGCAGGGCAAAATCAGCTAAACAAAATTCCAGGGTTTTTATAAGTTGGTCTGGCCTTGGTCTTTGGCAAGACAAGGCTGCAATTGCAAATATTGCACTGTAAGAAAATAAGGAGAAACTCTGATCACCATCACATACGGTTTCTCAGGACCACCTCTCTAATTAATCCTCCAGTAATTTGCCAGTTCCTGACATGATCTTGAAATGTGTGCTGCAGGTGGTCATAAAACCATGTTTCTAACCCTTATATAGTCAGTATTACTCCACCTCTTTTCACTGAAACTATTTTGCTTATTTACCACCACCTCAGTCAGGGATGTTTTTGGAGCTTGACATGGTCTCTATGGAACCTCAGTTATACATATTCTACGAAGGCATGTTAATTCTTCAAACTGACCAGGCCTTCAAGGTCACTATAATCTTCAACATATTATAGGAAGAAGTATTGTCCTCTGTCTGAATCCAAACATCATAAGTACTTGGAAGGGCATAAGTTGGATGTGAGCAGGGTCACCAAGGAATTAAAAGCAGAAGCATTTGAATCCTCAAAGCACATTACTACTCATCTGTTCTGTTTGTACAGTGCCTAGAACGATGGGGTCCTGGTGCATGACTGAGGCTCCTGGTACTATAGTAACAAAATAATAAATTGTGTGATCACTCGCATCTTACCGTGAGATCTATAAGGCCACCATGTAGTGGTCTATTTGCACTTCTCAATTGTCTTCTCATCTGCAGATGTAGAGTTGGTAAATGGGAGTGCCTCCTTAAGTTCCTTTCCAACTTCTGCACTCAATTGAATCTTCCCTCCCTAAGGATGATTAACTGCTTTCTACATGAAGGCAGTCTGCTGTGGAGGGGCCAGAGAAAATTTCTTATCTGTGAATTTTCTTTTTAGGACTCTCCATGTCAGACAATCTGATCCTTCCTTGAGGATTACAGTATGTTCAGAATTTTGTGTGGCTACTGCTCACTTGTTAAGTACTTGGAAAAGGGGAGAATATATTCCTCTAGGAAACCCTTACATTTCTTATCAGTTTTCCTGCAAGTGGTTTGCATTGATTTGCCCCTCTTAATAATTACACAGTAAATATTTTTGAGCTTTGGAATCTTTTGTCTGGAGGGTTCTTCCTGAGTGGCGGATATAAGTCTGGGCTTGAAGATACAGTATGCCTCCAAGTTGGTATGGAATGGGGAATACCCCGCTGTGAAGACTGTCAGACACAGTTAGACAAACATACTTGACTGGTAAGACACAGAATTTTTCTATATCAGGTCTTCTGGATAGTGTTGGTTTTTGTTTTTAATTAAGGAAAGGCCCACTTGCAGTAAACTTTACAGCTAAAGAGAGACTATTACTATTGTTTTGAAAATAGGTAACCTTTAATGCTTAGAAGGCTAAAATATTTTCTATAGCTATTTTTCCCTTTTAATATCCAGATAGATGATATAGAAAAAAATGACCTAACAGATCGCCATGGTCACTTAAAGATGTACACACTTGACAAACCAAAACCAAAATTATAGTATGGTGTACTATATATACCGGCTTCTGTTTGCTCTTGCAACTTCCATTGATGTTCCTCACCAATCGCACTGGTTGGACATAAACAGACGCTACATGTAAAGTGTGGGCTGTATATAATCTTAGTTATACATATAAACTTTTCTTTAGCAGATTTTCCCCATTTTCGTTTTACAGAATGACTACTTGTCATGATATCCTTAAGAGGTTTAATAAGAATTGTCATAACACAATATGTAGAGTTCCAGAAAAATTCAAATTCTAGCTCAAATGTCTGTCTTTCATGTCTATACAAAATGTCCTTAACAGGCAGGAAAGGTTAAAATTTTCTCGCTATCTTTTTATCTTGGTGTTTAATGCCCTTGGTGAGATAAAACAAGTACATTTGAAAGTATCAAGAGCAAATTCTCTGTTACAGGTACACAATGTTTTATTTTGATTATGTAAAATGATCTCTCATGCAACATTGCTTCCAAAAAGAAAAAGTAATACATTAATATGATGAGGTAGGGCAACAGTCTGTAACATCAAAATAGTAGTGGCACCCTCTTACCCCCAATTCCTTGGACTTAGGGCATTAATTGAAAGTGAAATCTGTATGGAAAGAATTCTACATAGATGGCTTGATAGCAATGTAGCCTGTCAACTACATAAAAGACTCTGGAACATTTTTAGAGTATGATTGATCAATCTTAATAAGGTGTGTACCTTTCTAAAGGAGTGTGTGTGTTGGGGGAGGGGGGGGGATTCCTGAGGAAAAAGGTTGAAATTCAGTTTTTTGGTGTTTTGTCTTTGGGTGGTTTTTTGTAACATAGGTCATATAACTAATTAAGGGTGCTAATTGGCAAGTCAGGTTTAAATAACATTAAAAATAAGGTTTTGGTAGTATAACAGTTAGGGATTTGAGCTAAGTGCCAAGTATTAAATATAAATACATCTCATGATTCATCCCCTAGACTGTTCTGCCTTTTGTTACTTAGCTTCCCCTCTTTTGTGTTTCCAGAGATTATACTGGCTACTTATAGGAGCTTGGTTGGCACTACCCCTTCATAGCTGTGAATTTAATTGGGGTACTCCCCAGAATTGAAGGCTCTGCGGTCAGGAGTTTCACAAAACCCAAAGTGGGTATTCAATCACAAAAGCTCATGCTCCAATACGTCTGTTAGTCTATAAGGTGCCACAGGACTCTGTCGCTTTTTATAAAACCTAAAGAGTCAGCCCTGTTTCAGTGTTTGGAAGACTGTGAATAGCCAGTATTAATCTGGAAAAATTAGTGGCAAACTTTCCAATGTAGCCATCTGTTTACTTCAGTTCACCTTTTTTGTAAGAAAAAGGACAACAAACTTTTTTTTTTTTAAAGAAGCAAGGTGAGATTATCCCCATTACTACTATAGGTATGCTTGGCAGAATTTGATTTTTAATTTTTTAAATAATTTTGATGGATAATATCAATGTTTATTTTAAGCATGTTTAATTTTTTTGTCTATTTAAATTTTCAGTTGCAGGAAATTATGGGGGGGCATAAAATAATTTAATGACTGTAGACATCAAGATTCAAAAAGTTAAAAGCTTTCAGAATTGTTGAAACAAATTTTCAGTATCGCATGTCAAAATATACAAATATCCTTAAATGAAATGCTAATAAGTTTTCAGGCAAATTTGCAAAAAATGCTGTTTATCTATACTTCAGTTACTATTGATGGAAGTATTTGTTTTTGTGTGTGTTTTATATGGTGAAGTCAACATTTACAGCTCTTTACTGATTTAAAAATCCTTGCAACCTGAACTATAGGTCCCCAAAAATCACTGTGTGAGGAATGCTTCTTGGACTGTAAAAGTTGTCTTAGATATATATAATATAAATAAATGCAGTGGCTTATTTGAAAGATGTTAATTTCTTCTAAAATACAAGTTACATCTAAAATGTCCCCCTCTAGTGCATATATATAGTTTTATATCATTTGTAACTTGCTGGAATATGCCAAGAAATGAAAATTGTTCAATAAATTTGGAGATGTACCGTACTTCACACAATGCACAGTCAACCTGTGGAACTCCTTGCCAGATGATGTTGTGAAGGCCAAGACTATAACAGGGATCAAAAAGAACTAGATAAATTCATGGAGGATAGGTCCATCAATGGCTATTAGCCAGGATGGGCAAGGACGGTATTCCCAGCTTCTGGCAAACAGAGGTTGGGAACGAGCGACAGGGAATGGATCACTTGACGATTACCTGTTCTGCTCATTCCCTCTGGGGCACTGGCATTGGCCACTGTTTGAAGACAGGATACTAGTCTAGATAGACCTTTGGTCTGACCCAGCATGGCTGTTCCTATGTTTGTATAATGTTTTAACTTTATCTCAAGTTTTAATAAGTTGTGTTTCTACAATAAAGATGAACTAGATAGACAGAAAAGGTTTAATAAACCCTGGACTGTCAAAAATGATGAAATACTCCATATATACATTTTTCTTCTACTGTCATGTTCCTTTTTATGTATTTTTAAAAAAATATTTTCCATTTTGGGAAATGTTATATCATTATATTTTGAACAGGGATTTGTTTTGGCTGTCACAATGGTGCGTGAGGCAGTTGATGAATTTCGACGCTATCAGCGAGACAAGGAAATGAACTCTCAGTTATATAGCAAGCTTACAGTACGAGGTTGGTTAAAAACATTTTTTTATTAGTCATAACTATTTTATAATCCACATCTGTAGTTTTGAACTTAGGCTAAAACAGTTTTTAAAATAACAGAATTGATAATAGGTTTTTTAAATGTTATCCTGGTAGGAATGAATTCCATATAATCGAACAAGAGATGTGCTTAAGGGAAACAAAGTATTCATTTCTGCTAGCTGAATAAAGCATGTAAAACTGTAAGTTGCTATTAACAAAAGCCTTCAGATTTCTGGAACAGCTACATGTGCTATATCTATACATTTTCAGTTGTTGCATGAGGGAAAATAATTTTTTAAAATACGCTAACACTTTAAAGTGCAGTTCTTCTCTGAAATAGATAAAGTAAAGAGCAACTAGTCACTACCACTGTCTGGCATGCATCCAAGGTTGAAAGGAATTTAAGAATGAAGTGGCTAAGCTGCTAACAAAAAAGCAGTTTTGCTAATTAAAATTTACTGTCTTCCAGCCTTGCTTCCAGGTAGAGTACAAATGTTTTACCTATGTTTTTAAAAAAGCACTAGAGATGATTCAGAGAATTAGGTCGTAGAGGATCAGTAATGAGTATACTGGCTGAAAGATCTAAAAATAGAAATATAAAACTGCTATATGATCACGATCGCATGATGGGGTAAATCAGCAGTTTCTGAAAAGGAAAATCATGTCTTTCTAATCTACTAGAAACCTTTAAAACATATAAGTAAAATATGGATAAAGGAGGGCAAGGTGGCATAACTTTTTTGGGCTTTCTGAAAGCCTTGGACAGAGTCCCTTACAAAGGCAGGTAAAGAAATGAAGTAGTCGTGAGGGGAAATACAAAATACTATTGGCAACCAAGAACTTGTTTAGTAACAGCTAAGTTTTTTTTTTTTTTAATAGGATGCATCCCATCCAACCAAAACCTTAAAAGCACAGAAATAAGAAGTTAAGGGGAAACTTAAGCGTTCCTTTCCATGTTGCCTACAGTGCTTCTGGTAAAACACTGAAGGGCTCCACAAGGCTCTTGCTTTCGCAGGTACCCAAAAATGATACATACCTCAGATTCACCATGTGTTTTGTTCTGGGACAGGTCACAGTCCAGGCTCCCTGATGTATGCTGCCCCTCTCTTGCAAGGGGGGAAGCTGCTCTATGCCTATCCTCTGTGACAGGTTCTCTGGGTACCCAGGACTGAGAGTCACCTTATTACCCACCCCCCACCAGCAGCGTGATGGAGACTTGCTTTTGGTTAATTGGGTGTCTGTTCCCTTATAACTCCAGCCTGTTAGCCACCCAAGTACTCTCTCTGGACTATGACAGTCCTTACTTTGCCATGCAGATTAACAGTCAGTGTACCCCAGCCCCCGAGTCCCTTTGAGGAGCTCCCCTGTAGTGTCCAGCCATTTCTTCACTGGCACTCTCAGAAATACCAGGTCTGCTGTACCCAAGGGAACAGTATACATTCCAGCTTGTCTGATTCAACTCAGAATCAGCTCTTTGCTTAATACCAGAGCACTGAGATATATTTATGGTGAAAACAAGTTTATCATTAAAAATTCAAGAGGTAGTGAGTAAGGATAATGGAGAAAAAAGTTAACATATAAAACAAAATCATAACATGCTTTTTAGAGATTAAACTTTATTAGGTTAACCTTCCATTTAGTGAAGTTTATCTCACCAGAAACCTTCTGCAGCATCTTCAACCACAGCTGGTTGTGATCCCATTTTCATGAATGTTAATACACTGCCTGTTTAATTCCTAGATGCAGAATGTCATCTTTGTTCCCTAAATATATTCCAGCAAAGTGTTTGAATTGTTTCTCAAAATAAAGTTCTCGTCCCCTGCTGTGTCTCCCTACCTGTTAGTTCCTTTTTTAAATTCTTGCAATGTTTCATCTGCATTTAGCTTAGAAGGGTGATGGGAGACCCACTGTGAATGAGACAATACTTAATTTACATTTTGACAGACAAAGGTACATAAACATCCCTTGTCTGACAGAAAACCTGTTTCACCACCTCTACTGTGATACAGAATCCAAGACCATACTTTCAGCATACACAGTATCATTTCACAATGATATGAATAGCCAGTGTGACCCTGGCTTTAATTTAAGACCTTAGGTGATATTCTTTAGTAAACCAGAACATACAAGTATTAGGATATAGACTCATAAACTTTAAGACCAGAAGGGGGCTTTGTGATTATCTATTCCAGTGATACTCAATTAGCTCTATCACAGGCTGATTTGAGAATTTTATGATGAGAGACAAGCCATTTGCTGACAAAATAAAAAAATAAAATTAAAGATACACAACTTCAGCTGCCAATAAAGACTTTGCAACAGAAAAGATAGAGACACTAGTACTTAAAGAAGTTTATAAATCAGTATTATTGCCACAAACACAGGTAATCTCTAATGGGAGGTGTGACATTGACGATCTCTGGCAAGCTTTGTGAAGAGTGGTTTTTAGGAGGTCAGGACAAGCCACATGAACTGGTGAAGATGCTCATCTGTCAGGTGATTGCTATGTTGGTTTTTTATAATGTTCATTGTAGAAAATCCAGATTCGCAGAGGTACGTTGATGTGAACATTGTTACAAGATAGATGGCTAGAATCTGGCTATTCTGAAACTGGTCATTATATTGAGTCCAGAAATCACAAAGTTCTTCTTCTCTGAATTTTGCCTTCAAGATATCTGAACTGTGGAGCCTTAAAATTTCTAATTGAAAGGCACCTTCATCAATTGAATCAGAATGTTCCTTGCTTTAGAAGGGCAAGGTCTATTGGCAGAGACAACAAATGAATCACGAACAAATAGAAGCAAACTGTTTGAAATTTTAAAATTCTCAAATCACATTTTAAAATTTTCGATCAGATTGTTTAGGAATTCTTGCATCATTTTCATTGAAGTTGCATCTGTCACAACGACATGCAATGTGGAAATGTGCAACATCTTTCCTGTTAAGTCTGCCTGAAAGATTTCAAGATTCCTTTGAAAGGCACACACATTTTCAAACAGATCCCTGATATTGCTTGCATGGCCTTGGAGCTGCAAGTTGAGTGAATTCAAGTGACCATTAAAGCACAGAAAAGCTACCTGCGACACAGAGGGGACATAGTTCGTAAATTCCGGGAACTCGTAGGCCTTGTTGGTCTTGTGGTTTGAAAGAAATTTGATCTTTTTTTTTTAACTGCATAAAACCTCTGCAGCAAGTGCCTTCTACTTAACCAGCAAATGTCGCTGTGCTGCAACAGGTCACTGTATTTGGCTGAAATGTCTTGTAAAAGAGCTTTAGAAAGACAGTGTTGCAAACTAGAAGTTGAGCATATGTAATTCATTAATTTCATCACAATGCACATTTGTTTTTTTTCAAGCCCTCAGACAATTTACCACACAGGACAGTCTGGTGAATGATCCAGTGCAGTGTATTTTAATGAAGGGTATATCGCTGCCAAATGTGAAGCAAAGCCCTGCTCTTTCCCTGTCATGGAGGGACCTCAGTCTGTAACAAGCAAGTTTACTTTCTGCAGATCAAAACCATTTAAAAAAAAAAGACTTTCACCTTTTCAAAAAAGATCTCTCCTGTAGTGTATGTTTCTAGTGGTATTTAAACACTAAAATTCTTCCTTGACAATTTCACCATCATAAAATCTAATAAACAGTGAAAGCTGGGCAGTGTCACTTAAATCACTTGATTTGTCCACTGCAAGAGATAGTCATTTGTCATATTTTAAATCGGAAAGCAGTGCTGACAGTTACCTCCAATCATATCACTACTATGGAATCAGACAAGGGAACTTACTTCAAACGGTTCACAATGTCATATTTGTTTTTATCTCTGATGAAAAGCTCCTCCAGCATTTCCAAGGTGCACTCCTTCAGAAGCTCAGCATCCAGGAAAGGCCTTTTTTTTTAGCCAGTATCAGCATTATCCGAAGAAAAGCAGCTATTGCTTTTCCTGTATAGTCACTGATGTTCTGAGAATGACATTTTAAGTGTGATACAAAAACTTCAGATTTTTAATTTCATCACGTTTTTCAGCATTGCCAGGAGGATGGGCTGCGTTAAAGTTACTGTGCTTGGATTCAGAGTGGCGCCTCATGTTGACGACTTTATAGATGGGTGCAGTAGTTTGGCATATTAAATACAAAGGTTTTGCATTTAAATGAGGTGGCATAATAAGAAAATCCACTGTCCAGTTTGGGTTAAAAGGTTCAGCTTTCGTTGTCAACTTTGCAACATTTACTCCCACTCACATTCATTTTTTACTCCATTTCCATCACTTATGAAAAAATGGGTAATGTCCTAGCTCAGTCGTAGCCAGTGCTATCACAAGAACTCAAGATCCAGTAACCAGTGCTTAATTTGTGCTGGGGCTTGCCAGGGCTGAGTCCTGTCACTTCCTAGGCATGACAGTTCATAGCCCCTGCACCTCTCAGCTCCTGGCCAGCAGCCACTGCTCTCTGGCTGCCCAGCTCTAAAGGCAGCACTGCTGCCAGCAGCAGTGCAGAAGGAAGGGTGGCATGGTATGGTGTACTGCCACCCTTGCTACTTCTGGGTGCCTGGCCAGCAGCTGCTGCTGCTCTCTGGCCTCCCAGCCAGTGCTTAACTTATGCCAGGTCAGTGCCACAGCACCTCTTTCATTACAAATTAAGTACTGTCACTAAGTTACTTACTAAGGAAGTCCTAGGCAAATGATAGGCAGCACATCGCTGTTCGTGAATTTAATTATAAAAATTTTGTAAGGTGAGCTAGTGGGCCACACAGGAAGCCTTGGTGGGCCTCATTTGGCCTACCGGCAGCCTATTGAGTATTGCAGGCCACAGAACCTCACTCATCTCCTCCTATAATAGACCCATAATCCCTGACTGAATTACTGAAGTCCTCAAATCATGATTTACAGACTTCAAATTATTCCTAACTAAGGTCCCGGTGTTCCACCTCAATTATGCAGTATACTTACTGACATGCTGTCCTTAAACCCAGTTCTCATACAGATGAAGAAAGACTTCAGATCTTGATGTCAGAAGAGCACTGGCTTTTTACTTGGGTAGAACAGGATCATTTAGATCATCTCAGCTATTTATTTCAGTTCCAGACAGGATAAAAGGCCTTCTGGTCTCTATGCAAAATATTTCATTCTGGATTTCTTTTTGCATATGTCCGGGATGTGACATTGCAAAAGTACCTTCCCCAAGCAGGATGGTTTCAAACTCCACAAGAACCCAGGCAGCTTCCACAGCTTTCCTGGCAGAGGTATCTTTCAGGGATATTTGTAAATCTGCAACATGATATCTCAGCAATCCAGAGGAGTTGCAAAATTTTGACAAGTAGTTCTACAGTCATTGTTCAGGTGGACTCTGAAACCCTCTGCCAGATTGAATTGCTTGTGAGTCACTTGAAGTGTAATGGACACATGCAATTCCTCAAGCAAGAAAAAATGGTTATTAACCTGTTCTGTAACTGTTCTTTTAGATGTGTTGTCAATGCCCATTCCATGTGTCATGCTCCTTCTCCTTTATATCAGAATCTCTATCAGGTGAGAAGGAACAGAAGGGAATTGGGGGCAGCGCTGTCCTTTATGTCATTGAACAACAGTAGGAGAGTGCTAAGGGCACGTGCTGCCCCAACAGGTACTGCTAAGAGAAAAGTCTCTGTTTCTAGTGCACTGGGTGTGCACAAACCTGTAGTGGAATGGACATGTGCAATACATCTCGAAGAAAAACAGTTACAGAATAGGTTAGTGACTATTTTTCTGTTTTGTTTTTTATTTCAATTAGATATTTACAAAATAAAGATTTAAAGCTCATGTTAAAACTGAACTGTGTATCACAACCGTAACTATGGTGCAACTACTGAGCTAAGAAAATGATTAGAGGCATGGAAAAACTGCTTTGTGAAATGAGATTGAAAAGTTATGGGGAGTTTAGATTAGAAAGAAGACTATAATACAGGGGCACGTGATAAAGGTATATAAAATAAGAGAATAGATCAGGTAAATCCTTTTTACCCTCTCCAATAAAGCAGTAATAGCGGGGACATTCAATTATATTGAAAGACAACATATTTAAGACTGGCAAAAGAAAATACTTTAAAAAACCCCACAAAATCTGTGGAATTCATTGCCATAAGCAACAACTGAGGTGAAGAGCATAGCAGGATTAAAAAAGCTTATTTTTGTGGACAATGAGAAAATCAACAATTACATTAACTACTTACACCTGTAAATATAATTAGCATAGGTATAATTTAGGATTTGGCCTGTAGAATTTTTATTAGTAGCAATGATTTATGAGAATGAAGAAATTCAGTTTCATATTTTAGGTTAAATTTGCAAAGCTTATTTTGAAAATAAAATCTTTTTTTTTACTTGTGCACACCTGATCAGAAGACCCAATAAAACAAGGAAATGGATTACATTTTTACAGTTACTTTTTTGAGTAGAACTGCACTTTAAAAATATGCTCCATTTATATAGCATCATCTATACAACAATTTCAAAGAGCTCTATGAAAATGTAAACTTCAGCTCTCCCCTTTGAGGTAGGTATTATCACTCCCATTTCAAAGATGAGAACACTGAGGTAAAGAGAGGTTAAGCAGATTGCCCATGGTCACATAAGTCCATAGGAAAAGTGGGAGTTGATGAATCCTGAATCCATTCCACTGACCTAACGATCCTTCCTTCCCTGTCATTTATCTCTTTCTTAAAATCACTTTTAGCTGATCCAGTTATTTTGCAATAGTGTAGTATTGCTGTGCAATTTACCCTTGAGTTTAGAGTACATGTACCAAAAAAAAAGAGGCTACTGCAGGGTGAATTACCTATGAACACCTCTTTAAACCTGTCTCTATACAGTGTTGTCATAGTCAAACACTTTGTTTTCAGCACTTACATGGGGATATTTATGTAAAGACTTATCCCTTGGGTAGTGTGAACTGGCAAGTAAAAAGCCAAGAATGTCAACTTATGACCTGACTATAGTTATTAGGATAAGAAATGTCAACTTTACAGGATACTGGTCTCCCATTAAGACTTGCTGACGTTTTAAAGCTTTTGTTTTTAATCAGAAAATGTCTTGAATCAGAGTTCTCAGTGTCAGTGGTACTCACTGCTACATACTAGGCTGCCTGTTCCAGAAAAAAGGTATTTCAGCCTTAGCGATTAGTTATATATTTGTACTATAAAGATAAGAATCCGGAGGTGATAAAAAGCGCTATTTAAGATTGGTCTTCTCTGTCACTCCCTTTGTTTCAGGAGATTAAATATCAGTAGATTCTTGGATTTTCATAGATATGTGAGCCAAATATGCCCTTGTCTTCCATATCCTTCACATAAACTCATCTTCTCAGGTGTCTCCTGTCTACTTTCTTAGCTTGTTTTTTGAATGTCTTAAACTGGTTTCTACAATTTTGATTTTCTTGTCCTAGTCTGTTACCAAGACACTTGCTAAAGGCAATTTGTCTTCCAGATGGAAAGGGCTACAGATTCTTAATAGGTCTTCAGACTGCCATGGCTTAAGAGTGGAATGACCAGACCTGTCAGTCTCTGGCAGGGAGAGGCGCAGCCACTGAAGATCCCATTAGTTTTGTTCACCCTGTTCAGCTTAAGCGAAGCTTTCCAGATGTCTCTGCTGCAGAGCAGAAACGCACACATGTAAAAGTGATCTAGTCCTTTCAGAGCTTTGCAGCCAGGCTTCAGGTTTGTCTATGGGCTTTTTTCATACCTTTTCTTTCAGTTAGGCACTGGAACAACTATTCCTCCTTCAACACCTCTTGATGGGCAAAAATAGAGAAAGTAGAAAGGAAAAATCTGCCTTTCTTCTTCCCATATTATGGAATGTGTGGATGGAGCCCTACACTTTCTGTGATGAAACAGTAGGTCCATATTCTGAGGCTAAAAAAACTAGGTATCTCGCAAGGCCACTTTTTGCTAGACTGACGCAGGGGTGTCTTGCCTCAGAGCAGTCAGTTCAGTGGAGAAGTGCATAAAGGCAGATGAATGTTGGCAGATGAAATTCAGTGTTGATAAATACAAAGTAATGCACATTAGAAAACATAATCCCAACTATACATACAAAATGATGAGTTCTAAATTAGCTGTCACTGTTCAAGAAAGACATCTCGGAGTCACCATGGATAATTTTCTGCAAAAATCTGTTCAATGTGTAGTGGCAGTCAAAAAGGCTAACAATGTTATGAACCATTAGGAAAGGGATAGATAAGACAGAAAATATCATAATGTCATAATATATAAATCAATGGTACACTCACACCTTGAATGCTGCATGCAGTTCTTGTCACCCATCTCAAAAAATGTAGAGTTGGAAAAAGTGCAGAAAAGGGCAACAATAATAATTAGGGATATGGAATAGCTTCTATTTGGTGAGAGATTAAAAAGACTGGGACTGTTCAGTTTAGAAAAGAGAGACAACTAAGTGGGGGGTATATTTATAGAGGTCTGTACAGTCATGAATGGTGTGGGGAAAGTGAATAAGGAAGTGATATTTACCCCTTCACAAAGCAAATGAAGAAGAGGTCATTGAAATTAATAGGCAGCAGGTTTAAAATAAAAGGAAGTACCATTGGTCTGACCCATTAGTGCCATTCTTATGACCTTGTGTTCTGAGATGCCTCCTCTCTTTCCCTTTAATTGGAATAGCTGCCAAAATCAAAGCATAATAATTCAGCTAGAAAAGGCACAAAACACATTTAACCTCTCTGTACTGCATCTTCTCTAAGGAGTTTTACGGCCCCACTTTCCTTTCTAAGCTGTCTCCCCACTCTCTAGTATTAGAAGCCTAAAGCTGTGAAGCATGGAATATCAAAAAATGGAGGAAAATCTGGAAAACTTCTGTTCTCCTTCTTGGAGGATGGCCATCTGTTTTAGTCAGAAGCCATGGTCCAGAAAGAAGAGGCTTAAGTGAAACTCTTTGCTGTAGTAGATTTGAGAGAATTCTCAGAGTTGTGGGATTAGTTCTTCCCTTGGACAATCTTGCAGAACAGGAGAAGGGGAAATGAGTGTCAAGAAAAGGAAGAGACTACTATGAATTTCTTCCCTTCCAGATTCAAATGAGAATGCTGTGTCCCCATGCATGCTAAATCTCTCAAGGATCCATTAGGCCCAAATAGGAAAGTCGTGCAAAAGCCAAGTGTCTGGAAGACTTGCTAACACATTCTATAAAATTTCCTAATTTGACTTTGTTAACCTACAGAAAGAAAATACAGTACTGTTTTCCTGGGTAAAGGGCACAACCATTCCCATAGAAATGTAATTCTCACCAGTGGATTCCAATTGGGCACCATGGCAGTCTCATTATTGAGGGCAAACTTTGAAGTAATCTTGGGGTTAAATGTTTAAGTAATCTCCATGTTTTCTGCCAGGGCTGTAGTAGCCTGGAAAGGCTTCTTGTACTTCAGACTTCTAGTTTGTATTGTGTTTTGATTCTCATTGCTGGGGTGCATCCCAATGGAAAATACTCCTAGCAGGCATAATTTATATCCAACACCTCTTAGATACCCTTTACTTCTCATCCCAGGTAATAGGACGTAATGTGTTTTGTTTGTTTTTCTTGGCACATGTAGCTCCATACTTGTATAGCAGTATGAGAGCAAAACATCTTCTGTTGTCATTGAAGTACTCCAGAGGAAAATTGGTGGGGAGCCTATGGACAGAATAATCACTTTTTGGAAAGTGCTAAATAACTCATTAGGCTTAGAATGCCAGGGCTACAATAGCCAGGAATTTTCCCCCATTGATTAGAAGTGCTATTAGTTATTTTTGTGTTTTAGATAATAGAAAACTTTGATAGTTGTAGTCTAGTTAAAAGGAACAAGGGCTAGGTCACTCCCACCCTGCCAGTGACTGACAGGCTTGGTTCTGCCCTTGGTTCATTATGTTTCAAAGAGGTTAAACCCCATTGTTAAGCGTCTCTTTTTATCTTCCTGCTAAAAAGGGGGTAATTATCAGGTAAGCCCAGATACATTTTCCTTATACGTGTCCCTGAAGCCAGTGTCACTTCAGTTGGACAGACTCAGGAGCCATCCTCCTGTTTCTCCACTCACTGCTGGTTGACACATAATCTTGCTCATTCCTTTTTAAATGAAAAGTCACCTTCAGCAATAAGTAGCGATTTGTAGGTCAATTAATTCTATGGTTCCCTAAGCTAGATATCGGGCTGCTTGGTTAACTTTCTAAGAGCTTGTACGCACTACCATTTATGTCAATGTAACTTACGTTGCTCAGGGGTGTGAATAAGTCACCTCCCTAAGCGACTAAGTTACACCGACCTAAGTGCCGGTATGGATAAAACTATGTCAGTGAGAGAGCTTCTCCCGCTGACATAGCTACCGCCTCTCATGGAAGTGGTTTTATTATGCTGATGGGAGAACTCTCCCGTCGGCATAGAGCGTCTTCACCAGACGTGCTACAGCAGCGCAGCTGCAGCACTTCTAGTGTAGGTTAGCCTTAGCAACCATTATTGCCTTACAGCTGTCTTGCCACAAAATATTCTATTTTACTTCTCTGTCAGGACATGCTCTTTCTGTAAACCAGGATGTTCATGCTTTTCATCTTGTCTGGTGCAATGTCACTGCTTGTAGCCCGTGTTTCTCTGCAGACTGTTTTTATATGTATTCAGTTGCTTAAAATGGGAACAATTTCATATTTTTCCAACCTTTTTGAAATCATGTTCCAAATTGCAATTATATTTGTCTGTACTATAAACATGGTATCTAACAAATATTGAGGTTTCCTTACGGAGCCTGAATGTTTTGTCATATTGAGGCATTCTTTAACACTGTAATCTTCAGAATTAAGATCTATGTAGTAACGTTTACTTTTTTTAGAGAGAGGAAATGTTAACATTGGGGGGGGAGAGATAGCTCAGTGGTTTGAGCATTGGTCTGCTAAACCCAGGGTTGTGAGTTCAATCCTTGAGAAGGCCATTTAGGGAACTGGGGTAAAATTCTGTTTGGGAATTGGTCCTGCTTTGAGCAGGGGTTTGGACTAGATGACCTCCTGAGGTCCCTTCCAACCCTAATATTCTATGATTCTATGAACATGTATTTCAATTGGTATTTTTTATTATGTAGCTTTAGGCTACATAATTCTGGAATTTTCTCCACTTTCCTAAAAGTGCTACTAGTTATTTTGTTGTCTAGAAAATAGAAAACTTGAACAGACTTGTATGATCATTGTGCTGTGGATGTACATCACTGCTTTGTTTTTCTCTGTGGTTAACTTCAGAAATTGTTTTTTCATCTCAGTGGAAATTTTTAATTCTAACTGATAATAACTTGCATAGGCCCACACTTATGTGACTTGAAAACCCACTAGCTGGGGTGAGTGAAAAAGCCTTCCATTTCTATAGAACTTAAACTCTTAACTTAAAAAAGAAATCTGGTCTTTGTGGTTAAACAGAACTGTCATATGTGAATTGATCAAGTGATATCTTCCTGAATCTGCAAACAGAAAGCCCTGATGTTGATACTCAGCTTCATTTCTACTATTCAGAACCACTTGGGTCACAGTGTACATTGTCAAGAATAACATTAATTTCATCCTGCTGCTTAGGAAAGCTATGAATGGCAGCAGAGGCAAGCATTGGAGTTAGTTATGTGGGGGAAGACTCTTAAAATCAGGCTGGAGTAGGTAGAGTAACAGGGTCTTTTTTTCCTTCCTTGTTTGTAGCAGTCAGAAGTCTGGGTGAGTAAGTGTAGTCGGGACCTATTCTCCCATTGCATCAGAAAAGAGGCATTAGACTGGGAAGAAAATATAGGAAGCTCCTTCTCCCTGGAGCTCTAAATTGATTACACATACTAACCATAGGCTCCATATGAAAGATAGAGCCTGAAAGGAAGTCCCAGTGATAGCATACTAGTAGAAATACAGGGATCCTCTCCATGGGCTTTGAATTGTACTTGCTTGTAACCTTTTTCCAATCTCCCCATTTTTTTCACATATACTCTGATTAGTAGGTTGAGTTCTTAGGCTAGTAGGTGTCTGGTAACATTTTCAAACACTGCACTTAACACCTTCCATTCAAGAACCATAGAATCATCGAATATCAGGGTTGAAAGGGACCTCAGGAGGTCATCTAGTCCAACCCCCTGCTCAAAGCAGGACCAATCCCCAACTAAATCATCCCAGCCAGGGCTGATCTTAAAAACCTCTAAAACCACCTCCCTAGGTAACCCATTCCAGTGCTTCACCACCAGAAAAAGTGAAAAAGTTTTTCCTAATATCCAACCTAAATCTCCCCCACTGCAACTTGAGACCATTGCTCCTTATTCTGTCATCTGGTACCACTGAGAACAGTCTAGATCCATCCTCTTTGGAACCCCCTTTCAGGTAGTTGAAAGCAGCTATCAAATCTCCCCCCATTCTTCTCTTCTGCAGACTAAACAATCCCAGTTCCCTCAGCCTCTTCTCATAAGTCATGTGCTCCAGCCCCCTAATCATTTTTGTTGCCCTCCGCTGGACTCTTTCCAGTTTTTCCACATCCTTCTTGTAGTGTGGGGCCTAAAACTGGACACAGTACTCCAGATGAGGCCTCACCAATTTTGAATAGAGGGAATGATCATGTCCCTCGATCTTCTGGCAATGCCCGTACTTATACATCCCAAAATGTTGTTAGCCTTCTTGGCAACAAGGGCACACTGTTGACTCATATCCAGCTTCTCGTCCACTGTAACCCCTAGGTCCTTTTCTGTAGAACTGCTTCTTAGCCATTCAGTTCCTAGTCTGTAGCAATGCATGGGATTCTTCTGTCCTAAGTGCAGGACTCTGCACTTGTCCTTGTTGAACCTCATCAGATTTCTTTTGGCCCAATCCTCTAATTTGTCTAGGTCCCTCTGTATCCTGTCCCTATCTTCCAGCGTATCTACCACTTCTCCCAGTTTAGTGTCATCTGCAAACTTGCTGAGGGTGCAGTACATGCCATCCTCCAGATCATTAATGAAGATATTGAACAAAACCGGCCCCAGGACTGACCCTTCGGGCACTCTGCTTGATACCAGCTGCCAACTAGACATGGAGCCATTGATCACTAACCATTGAGCTCAATGATCTAGCCAGCTTTCTATCCACCTTATAGTCCATTCATCCAGCCATACTTCTTTAACTTGATGGCAAGAGTACTGTGGGAGACCGTATCAAAAGCTTTGCTAAATTCAAGGAATAACATGTCCACTGCTTTCCCCTCATCCACAGAGCCAGTTATCTCATCATAGAAGGCAATTAGGTTAGTCAGGCATGACTTGCCCTTGGTGAATCCATGCTGACTGTTCCTGATCATTTTCCTCTCCTCTAAGTGCTTCAGAATTGATTCCTTGAGGTCCTGCTCCTTGATTTTTCCATGGACTGAGGTGAGGCTGACTGGCCTGTAGTTCCCCAGCGCCGCCTCCTTCCCTTTTTTTAAAGATGGGCACTACATTAGCCTTTTTCCAGTCATCCAGGACCTCCCCTGATCACCATGAGTTTTCAGAGATAATGGCCAATGGCTCTGCAATCACACCACCAACTCCTTTAGCACCCTCAGATGCAGTGCATCTGACCCCATGGATTTGTGCTCGTCCAGCTTTTCTAAATAGTTGTGAACCACTTCTTTCTCCACAGAGGGCTGGTCACCTTCTCCCCATGCTGTGCTGCCCAGTGCAGTTGCCTGGGAGCTGACCTTGTTCATGAAGACAGAGGCAAAAAAGGCTTTTTCCACATCCTCTGTCACTAAGTTGCCTCCGTCATTCAGTAAGGGGCCCACACTTTCCTTGACTTTCTTCTTGTTGCTAACATA
Source organism: Mauremys reevesii (assembly GCF_016161935.1). Classification (NCBI taxonomy): domain Eukaryota; kingdom Metazoa; phylum Chordata; order Testudines; family Geoemydidae; genus Mauremys; species Mauremys reevesii. The sequence continues at coordinate 185,824,842 of NC_052624.1, read as the reverse complement.
CTGGAAGAAACCCTTCTTGTTACTATTAACATCTCCTGCTAGCTGTAATTCCAAGTGTTATTTGGCTTTCCTGATTTCACTCCTGCATGCCTGAGCAATATTTTTATACTCCTCCCTCGTCATTTGTCCAATCTTCCACTTCTTATAAGCTTCTTTTTTGTGTTTAAGATCAGCAAGAATTTCACTGTTAAGCCAAGCTGGTCGCCTGCCATATTTACTATTCTTTCTACACATAGTTATACTAGTGGTTAGAGGCAAAGGCTATGACCAGCTCAGAAAGGGATAGAGTACAGTGCATAAGAAATCATGTAGTCACATGTCAAATTATTGTCAAATCCTATCTTCATAGACAAGTTACTGTTTTATCAGCATAATATTTATGTATTAGAGAATGCGTGCCATAAAAAGGTGTCCTTTCTGTTACAGTAAGTACATATTTTGTTTACCTTAATTTTAGGGTCTTTAGTAGGAAATACTTGTAAGCACATATGAGATATTTATTAGTTTTTTCAAATCATTGCAATTCACTTCAAAAGTCTTTATCTTGAGTGTAATGAATTACTGTAGACACTTATTTCTGTGTTCTAGTTCTGTGCAATTCTGCATATCGCTTTAGGCGAAAGGCTTGCGCCTTGGTGGACTATAAAGTCTAGATGCGCAGCCACTTCTGACAGCTTTGGACTTTTTATTGGTAATTACACAGATGGTAAAGAATGTTTTAGCTAGTGAGATGCTTTTAGAGGGAAAAATAGTTTGCAAAAATAATTTATGCAGTGAATAACGTTTTTTTTTCCTCTAAATGTGCCTTCACTAAGATGTAATATTGCATTATTTTAATGTTCTCTGAAATGGTATATAATGACTCTTCCTTCTGACAGACTAAGGAAAGTATTGTTTGTAGATGTTTCAAGTTTTTAACCTACTTTTTGTATTACTGAACCATGTTCTACTGATGTCTTTTAATAGGATATTGCTATGTCCTACTCGTCTTTCAATTCATTTTGAAGAAATAATAATCTGTCCTCTACAGACAGAAATTTAAGCATGCTTTGTTTCAGCTATAACCATGAAATATAAAATTATAAATGTATAATCAATGTAAAGTGAGATAAATAAGATATTCCACAAAATGGATTTCTGCTTAATATTAATGACTTATTATGTTAATATTACCTTTAAACTTGGAGTAAGGGGCTAGGTAACTCATTATGAACAGTAAAGTTTCCAGGATTTGTTAGGACTGCGTGAAATGATATGAAAGTTCTATCCTACAAATCTACAGCCATCCTTAGTTGCTTCTTGCCTGCCTAAGATAACCCCGTAGACTGTGATGATTTTGCATCTTCTCCTTTTACTTATTTGTGAGACTTAATGGCTTTTGATCCTTTATGTAGTTACCACTACAACAGAGGTGGGCAAACTTTTTGGCCCGATGGCCACATTGGGGTTGCAAAACTGTATGGAGGGCCTGATAGGGAAGTCTGTGCCTCCCCAAACAGCCTGGCCCCCGCCCCCTATGCGCTCCCTCCCACGTCCTGCCCCCTGACTGGCCCCCTTCAGAACCCCCGACCCATCCAACCCCCCCTGCTCCTTGTCCCCTCCTGGGACCCCCCCCCCGCCCGTAACCACCCCCCAGGGATCCCACCCCCTAGCCAGCCCCCCCTGCTCCCTGATTGCCCTCACCCCTGTTCACACCCCTGCCCTGACAAGATTCTAAGGCTCCCTGGGGTTCCCACGCCTATCTAACCCCTGCCCCTATTCCCCATCTCCTGACTGCCCCCCCAGAACCTCCACCCCATCCAACCGCCTTCTGCTCCCTGTCCCCTGACTGCCCCATGGGGCGCACTGCTCCCTACCCCCTTACCATGCTGGAGCCAGCCACGCCGCTGCGCTGCCCGGCAGGAGCGGTTGGCCAGAGCACTGGCAGCATGGCGCGCTGAGGCAGCGGGGGCGGGGGGACAGCAGGGGAGGGGCCGGGGACTAGCTTCCCAGGCCAGTTGCTCAGGGGCCGGGCAGGACGGTCCCGCAGGCCAGATGTGGCCTGCGGGCCATAGTTTGCCCACCTCTGCACCAGAACATGATTTTTTGGTGGCGGTGGTTGTGGGGGGAGGGCTGAGGGAATGCCACAGAGGGGAAATTCAAAGCCTTAAACTGAATAAAAGTGCTATTAGTGGCAATATGATTGGTGTCCCTGGATGCTTTGGGCCTTAAGTGACAGAATATATGGCATAGGTCTAAGGCTACAACTCCCATATCTGTCACTTATTGTATGTAATTTAGTTATTACAACTGGAGTTTTCACACACTTTAGGATATATATGTTGTAAAATATGAAGAAAATAAAGGGCTGCAATGTAGATGGAAAAAGTGGGGGAACCAACTAAACTAAGATTTGCTGTGACTAAAAATAGAAAATGAATTTAAAGTCTTGAAAATAAGTACAGCTCCTTAAGATATCTCTTAATGTTACTGAACCTAAACTTGCCAAGATAAAGACCAGGACTGGATAAAGGGAACATTAAAGAAATTTCTATTAGTTAAGTTTTGGGAGCCCTAAGATGACTTAAAAAAATACATTAATGCGAAATAGAACAAACAATTGAAGGATATTTTGGAATGTTTCAATAGATGAGAACACATCTATTTAACAATTACTAAATTAGCTTTCATTAATAGTCTGCATGTCACTGACCCAAATTTTGATATTTCACACACAAAGTGGTCATTTTCACTCTCAAAGATTCTAAGGTCACATTACTAAGAATTAATTACTTTTACAAAATTGCATATTTACTGAGAGACATTTTAATAGTGTTAGAAACTTGTCAGCATAAATTAGTTAAGTACATGTTATGGTCCGCATCATTGATTCTTTTAATTATGTTACTTAATAATTGTCAAAATTCAGTAATCTGTAAAGGGTCTTGACTGGCTAGTGCAAAGTAGTAGGGTTTTACCATATTGATGCATAGTCAAAATATTCTGTTAGTGATTGATCTTAGTGCTGCTAGTAGACTTGATTCAGACTAAAATTATTGTGCAGAAAACATTCATTTTGTCTTGAAATTCCTGCTGGGCACCTCAAAAAAACTGCAGGCATGAAACGTTAATTATTTCAATCATCTGCCTCTGTCAGGGGATACTTTTTTCCCTTCAACTGTTGAGGCTGTGGTTGAGTTCTAAGGGTTGGCATGAAGATGGGATTTTAAAAAAAGTAATGGTAAGGAGTGTTTGATAGCAATCAGGAATGGAAACATATGTAAAAGATTCTTATCAGTCAGTAATGAAGACTGGCATTCTTGAAGAGGGATATGCTCTGTTCAAACAAAATTCTTAATTCTCTTTTCAGATGTTTCCATATTTTTAGAAATCCTGATGCTGTAAAAAGTGTTTTCAAGGATGATAACTCAGTGAGCTGTGCTCATTTATTTTTAATTAGACTGACACCCAAATTTTAAGCCATTACTATTTTATACGTTTAGTGTTAAAAATACCTGTTTTCAAAAATTGCTCAAACGTATTTAATGCTGACATCAGTCCTGCAAATCTTTACTTACTCACATGAGCAATTACATTGAATTCACATGAAGGGGATTTCACAGATAAATAAGGATTTGCAGAATTGGGCTCTCTGGATTGCAATTTGGTTTCCATTTTTGTTTTGTTTAATTACACACTGATAGATGAAACAACCTGCATTAATAACCTACTCTCCATAATATTTCTGTTCCTTAGTTAATATTTTAAACTGCTAATGTACTGTTTTAATAAATTCATTTGTTTTATTACACTTTTCTAGTTTTTGTTACATAGTGCAAGAATTCCACTTTGTGTTCATTCCCCAAAAGGTGGTTTTATTTTTAATACATGTGAGCAAGGGCGATAATTATCAGTGACTGATTGTAAGCTACATGATACTAGTTCAGTCTGTCAAATTTGAGGGGGAAAACAGAAGTTTTCAGTTATCTAGCTGTGTATTTCAGTTCTTGAGCTTTTATTTATGTGTATTATATATAAAATGAAAAATTCTCTGCTTAGTTAGGGGTTGCTAAACTTGATATCTGTTGAAATTCTTTCTTGTAAGAGGATATAAACACTTGATGTGTTAGTCTTTTTATTTTCCAGGGACATCTGTGTGTTGTTTTTTGTCTTTTGGAAAAACAACATTGTCTGGTGGTTTGAGCACAGGGCTGGGATACAGGAACTCCTAAACTCTTAATTCAGGCCCACCCGATTCATTTTGTGGCCTTGGGCAAGTCACTTAACCTCTCTGCCTTTTCTCTCCACCCATCAAATGCTGCTAATGAAACTTACCTACATTACTGGGTTGTTGTGAGGATTTATCAGTTAATGTTTGTAAAGTGCTCTAAAGATTTAAATTATTACATAAATGTTGAGTTTTTCTTCTCTAAAATATAAATTTAGCATTCATAGCAGTTACTGGACTGACAGCTCTGGAGAGTGAAGTCTTCTAACTTCAGACAGATAAAATAGAGAGCTACATTGCAAACTTCCTGACGTAGAAGTATTTCTTTCAAAATGAGAGAGTAGTTAATTGTTTATACCATTGAAAGCTTGGTGTGTCTGCTCAACAGTGACTGCCAGCATTAGTCTCAGTCACAGCCAATTGCAACAATGACTTTAGTGATTGTATAAAGCTGCCCACTTGTAACTGGCCTTTGACAAGCAGCTCATTTCAGTTAGGGCACTCTGCAGCAATACAAGTAATGACTTCTGACTTGGTCAGGATCAGAAGTGGTATGTACTAGATGAGTTGAAAGACTTCATGTGCTTTTTCAGTCCAAATGTTAGTGCAGTAGATCATACCCAAGCATCTTCCATAGCTTTTTATTCTTGTAACACCTGGTTATATTAGTATGATAAATACAACAAGAATTTTTGAATATATTATTAGGATAAATAATTTGGTGACAGTCTGACAGTTTAAAGCTACTTAATTTTGAATACAGCTTTAAAGATCAGTTTTATGTTCTTTATAACATTGTTTTCCCAAAACAGTAATATTCTCTTGAAGTTCAATTTGTGTTCATGTGATTTTGCTGATATTTTCTTAAGTTGATTAAACTTCTCCTTTTTTTTAAGGTAAAGTGCAAGTTAAGAGTTCAGACATACAAGTTGGAGACCTCATCATAGTGGAAAAGGTTGATGCTTTTTAAATATATTTTAGACAATAAAGATGCCAACTATTAACACTTATGCTGACTGTCTTTTGAAACTGAAAAAGTATATTATAGGGCTGTTAAGTGATTAAAAAAATTAATCACGATTAATCACGCTGTTAAACAATAAGAGAATACCATTTATTTAAATATTTTTGGATGTTTTCTACATTTTCAAATATATTGATTTCAGTTACAACACAGAATACAAACTGTACACTGCTCACTTTATATTTATTTTTGATTACAAGTATTTGCACTGTAAAAAAACAAAAGAAATAGTATTTTTCAATTCACCTGATACAAGTACTGTAGTGCAATCTCTTTATTATGAAAGTTGAACTTACAAATGTAGAATTATGTACAAAGAAAACTGCATTCAAAAATAAAACAATGTAACATTTTAGAGTCTGCAAGTTCATTCAGTCCTATTTCTTGTTCAGCCAAACGCTCAGATAAACAAGTTTGTTTACATATGCAGAACATAATGCTGGCCACTTCTTGTTTACAGTGTCACCTGAAAGTGAGTACAGGTGTTCTCATGGCACTGTTGTAGCCGATGTCACAAGATATTTATGTGCCACATGTGCTAAAGATTCATCTGTCACTTCATGCTTCAACCACCATTCCATGGGATATGCGTCCATGCTGATGATGGGTTCTGCTTGATAACAATCCGAAGCAGTGCAGACCGACACATGTTCATTTTCATTATCTGTGTCAGATGCCACCAACCGAAGTTTGATTTTCTTTTGTGGCGGTTTGGGTTCTGTAGTTTCTGCATCAGAGTGTTGCTCTTTTAAGACTTCTGAAAGCATGCTCCACACCTCATCCCTCTCAAATTTCGGAAGGCACTTCAGATTCTTAAACCTTGGGTTGACTGCTGTGGCTATCTTTAGAAGTCTCACATTGGTACCTCCTTTGCGTTTTGTGAAATCTGCAGTGAGTGTGTTCTGAAAATGAGCAACATGTGCTGGGTCATCATCTGAGACTGCTGTAACATGAAATATATGGCAGAATGTGGGTAAAACAGAGCAGGGGACATACAATTTTCCCCTAAGGAGTTCAGTCACAAATTTAATTAACGGTTTGCTTTTTTTTTTTTAAACGAGCACAGAAGAATGTCCTCTGCAATGGTGACCGAAGCATGAAGGGGCATACGAATGTTTAGAATATCTAGCATGTAAATACCTTACAATGCCAGCTACAAAAGTGCCATGCAAAAATGCCTGTTCTCACTTTCTGGTGACATTGTAAATAAGAAGTGGGCAGCATTATCTCCTGTAAATGTAAGCAAACTTGTTTCTCTTAGCGATTGGCTGAACAACAAGTAGACTGGGTGGACTTGTAGGCTCTGAAGTTTTACATTGTTTTGGTTTTGAGGGCAGTTTATATAACAAAAAAAATCCACATTTGTAAGTTAAAGAAATTGCACTACATTATTTGTATGAGGTAAATTGAAAAATACTATTTGTTTTATTTATCATTTTTATAGTGCAAATATTTGTAATAAAAAATAATATACACTGATTTCAATTACAACACAGAATACAGTATATATGCAAATGTAGAAAAACATCCACAATATTTAATAAATCTCAACTGGCATTTTGTTTAACAGTGCAATTAAAACTGCACTTAATCACGATTAATTTTTTGGAGTTAATCGTGTGAATTAACTGCGATTAATTGACAGCCCTAGTATATTGAAATAGTTATTTATGAAATACTAACTACTCAAATATTTTAGACCAGTTTAGTTTTATTTCAGAATCTTCAAGCAATTTTATTTTTTCTTTGAATTTAATATAGTCCTAATTAAATATAAACATATGCATTTATATTTATAAGTAGTTTGATTTCCTTTCACTGAAGGAATTATTGAGTAAATGTTTATGGACTGTGTTATATAGGAGTTCAGAACAGATGATCATGGTGGTTCCCTTTTGGCCTTAAATCTATCCTTTTTTCATTCATTTGATTTTGTTTGTTCTGTGTCTTTCACTGGCAAATTAAAATTCTTGTATATTTCCCAAATATGTCTCCTAAGTTTTGTTTTCAGAGGTTTAAAAAAAAATGTCAGTACAGATCTTCATTTGTGCTAGGTGTGTGTGTGTGCGTGCGCACCTTCTAGAAAGCAGTGGCTCTTGGAAACATGTATGTGTTCCTTTATGTAATTGAACATTTGAATATGAGAGTTGCATAAAGAACCGTGCAGCAAATCTATTCCATATCTTTGACTGCAGTGCTGAGAGAGACTGGGAACCCTCAGTCTCCTCTTCCTCTTTCGCTTGTAGTCGTTTCTTTCTTTGGCTAAATTAGATTTTGGTCTCAAGTTGTAATTACTGATTTTTTTAAAAAAGAAATATTTGGTTTTGCCCAATTGGTCATGCCAGTTCATTTGAGAACTGGTCTATGATGGCGGACCCCAAGTTCAATTTCTCAAATGAGAAAATACATGTGAAGTATGGGCATACAGTAACTCCTCACTTTAAGTCATCTCGGTTAACGTTGTTTCATTGTTACGTTGATGATCAATTAGGGAACATGCTCATTTAAAGTTGTGCAATGCTCCACTCTTACATTGTTTGGCTGCCTGATTTCTCCACAGCTGGCAGCCTCCCTATGCCCTCACTTTCCCACAGCGCCTCCCGCCCACCGGCAGACCCTGTGGATCAGTGAGGACTCGATGCGCAGGCTCCTCCTCTCTCCCCCACCCCTCCCACTCAGGGCAATCAGCTGGCTTGCGGTGTTCAGGAGGGAGGGGGAGCCTGCATGCCGATTCCTCACTCCTCCCCCCTCCCTCCTGCCTGGGGCAATCAGCTGGCTTGCGGTGTTGAGGAGAGAGGAGGAGCGAGAACTCAGTGCGCAGGCTCCCCTCCCCTCCTGCCCAGGGCAGTCAGCTGGATCGCAGCCTTTGGGAGGCAGGGGAGGTAGGGGGAGCCTGCACGTCGAGTCCTTGGTCCTCCCCGCTCCCTCCTGCCCCCGAAACTCCAGCCAGCCAGCTGATTGCCATGGGCAGGAGGGAGGGGGAGGAGCGAGGACTTGATGTTCAGGCTCCTCCATGCTTGCAGAGTAGGGGAAGCTGCCACTGCTGTGCAACATTCTTCTCCTAGCCTACAGCACCTTCAACCTGCCTCATCTCCAGTGCCAGTGGGCTGTGCCTGTGTAGGGTAAGGCAGGGGCACCTCCCAACTATAGTACTGTACTATATGTACAGTATTTTGTAAACACACCGCACGTGCACACTACTCCCCCCCAAGTGTAATATTAAATTGCTTGTTTAAAATGTATATAATGCCTTTTGTCTAGCAAAAAAAAAAAAAAACTTCCCTGGAACCTAACCGCCCCCCCCCATTTACATTAATTCTTATGGGGAAATTAGATTCACTTAACATCGTTTCACTTAAAGTCGCATTTTTCAGGAACAGAACTACAACGTTAAGTGAGGAGTTACTGTATATGGTGACTGAAAGGTCCATGCACCCTAGACCAGTGATTCTCAACCAGGGGTACACAGAGGTCTTCCAGAGGGTACATCAGCTCATCTAGATATTTGCCTAGTTTTACAACTGGCTACATAAAAAGCACTAGTTAAGTCAGTACAAACTAAAATTTCATACAGATGACTTGTTGATACTGCTCTATATACACTGAAGTGTAAGTACAATATTTATATTCCAATTGATTTTTTTTATAATTATATAGTAAAAATGAGAAAGTAAGCAATTTTTCAGTGCTGTGTGCTTTATGCTGTGACGCTTTTATATTTTTATGTCTGAGTTTGTAAGCAAGTAGTTTTTAAGTGAAGTGAAACATGGGGATTTGGAAGACGAATCAGATTCCTGAAAGGAGTACAGTAGTCTAGAAAGGTTGAGAGCGACTGACCATGGCCTCTTGGATCTGTGCAGGCTTTACCTAAAGATGATGTTGGGACTTTGAAAATCAACTCAAGGCTTTCCTGTCAGAGGAATCTCTGTGTCTTGGGTCTTTCTCAGACAAGCGCATGTTGGAAATCTGACTTTGCAGATAGTAGAGGCTGGTTTTCTCCCAGAACCATAGGGTCAATATCAAGTCATTCTCTACCAGGCACAGAAGGAGGCATCAAAAGTCAAAGCTCACATTTGTTGCTGCTTCATCTGACATGTCATCTGGCAAATGGCAGTTTGACAGCGAGCCCACCCTTAAACTTTATGTATGTCTACATTTTTCCTAAACTCCCTTTTGGGGATTATTTTTCCTCCTTTCTTATTGCATGGACTAGAATTATTTCTGATAAAGGAGTCCAAGAAGCTCTTCAGAAAGGGTACTGTAACAGGGCGGTACTCACCCCTGCCGCGCCTCCTGCTGGTCGGTCCCGGACTGTCCCTCGGTCCGGCCCTGGAGCGCCCTCGGCAGGCTGGTGACCGTTCTCTCTCCTGGCGCCCCCCCCCCTCCCGGACCCGGTGCCTATATCTATAATTGGTCCCCCCCCCCCAGGGGGACACGCTATCATCCCTTGCCTCAGTAGTGGCTACTGTCAGTCATGGTCTCTACCCCCACACCTGGGGCAGACTGAGTATCTCATCACACTCACACAGGGCAAGGGGGGGGTGACCCCTGCTACGTGCTCCCCCTACCCCTTGCCCTCCTCCCCCCCCCCCTCTGCTGCCCCCTGGGCCCCCGCGCAGCCTGGGCTGGGCTCCTCTCCTCCTCCAGCTCCCAGCCCAGCCCCAGCACCCCTTGTCTTAGGTACTTTGGCTTAAGCCCTAAGCTCTCAGGCCAGGCTCTCTCTCCTCAGAGAGACTCACTGGACTCCTGCTTCTCTGCTAAGCCCCAGGGCTTCAGCGTGGCCCAGGCAGGGTTGCAGCCAGCTCCAGCACCAGCCCCCAGCCACCAGCCCAGTCAGGCCAACCCAACCCTTAAAACCCTGCCCACCCCCCACCCTGCTGCCCCCCCCACCCACCCCTCCCCCACCTCCCCCAGGCAGGCCTCTCAGCTGGCTCGCCTTCCTTTTCTGGGCTCCAGCTCTTCCTCCTTTTTCTCTTCCTCTTCCAGCTTTCAGGGGCTCTCTTTTCCCTTCCTTTTTGTTCCCCTCCTCCCTTGGTTTCCCATCTCTCCTCCATCCTCTCTCCACCCCTCCTTGGGGGCCTCTGCCTCTGGGGCCCTCTCTTTGGCTTCCTCTTCTCCTGGGGGTGGGGCAAACTTCCCCTCTTGGGGGGCCTCTGGTTCCCCCCTGGCTTCTCCCTTCTCCCCACCTTGCCCTGCCCTGTGCACCACAGTTTGTGCCCCCAGCAGGCACCACAGCCCCCAGAGGCCCCCCCTGTAATTTGCCCCCCCTTCCTGTGCCCCCCTGTCCCCTTCCTCTGCCCATGAGCCCCTTGGCCCCAGGCCCCCCACAGGCCCAGCATTTTGGCATTCCCCTTGCTCATGGGGGCCTTCCATTCCCTCCTTTCCTCAGCCCCTGTTCTTCACCTTTCCTTCCATGGGGTGCCATCCTTCAAGTGTCCTGGTTCTCCACCTTCCCAACAGTCCCTGGTTCTCCCTGTCCCCCCTCCCCCCCCTCCCCTCCTGCCCCTCCTGCCCCTCCCAGCCCCCTGCTTGCAGCCCCTCTTGCTGCTCTGTCTGCTCTGCGGTGCTCCTCTTCTTCTTTCTTTCAGGCTTCTCTTTTCTTCTTCCATTTTCCACCTCTTTCTTCTTCTCCTCTTCTCTGTCTGCAGGTCCCGACAGTGTCCCAGGGGTGTTCCCGTGGTCCTGGTCCTGTGCGTCTGGTACTCCTGCGGCAGGCTGGTCGCGCCTGGGCGGTGTCCCCTCCTGCGCCCCCTGCTGTCCCTCCCCCGCCCTCCCTCAGGCTGGTCCCTGGGCCTCCTCCTCCCCCCCCCCCTCCCCCCCCCCTATCCCCGGTGACCCCCCCCTCCCCTCCCCCCTCTCCCACTCCCAGCGCCCCCTCCCTCTTCTATGTCCTCCCCATCCTCAGTCCCCAGTACGCAGCCTGCTGCATCAGGCACCCTGCTCACAGCCATCACTGGGGGCACCTGCAAGGGGCCTGCTTCCCCCTGCTGCTGGTTGCCCCTGCCCCTCTGCCTCCCCCTACCCTGCTGAGCCCTGGGCCTGGGCTTTCATGCTGTGCTGCCCTGGCTCAGCCTATTCCCCCAGCAGCCTCCTTCCCTAGGCTCAGCTTGCCCCCCTCCCTCAGCACTCCCCTTCAGCAAGCCCCCTTTACTCCCTAAGCAGCTGAGAAGGCTTCTCTTCTAAGCTTCCTTCTCCAGGCTTCTGCTTCTTGCTTAGCTGGCTTCTCTCTGCACAGTTCAGCTCAGCCCTCAGCCAGCAGCACTTTTCCAGGCAGCCAGCCCCACTTTAGCCACACACCCAGGTACCCTATTCAATTTCACTCCAGCCTGCTCCATACTTCCCCCTCCCATTTTTTAAGGATCTCATTCGTGAGAACATGCTAAAGGTGGAAGTGAGTTCCTTCCTCTAACTGTATAGAGGAAGCCCCTTACTAATAGTAGAGAAGGGATTCAGTTTCCTTCCTGTTTCTTCCCCATGCCCAATCAAAAATAATTCTTTCCCTAAGTCTACAAGATTAGGTTTCACCTCTGTTTAGAATGTACTTATTTGCACATTTTTGTTGGACAAGTCTATTGGAATTGAAAATACACGAGGTTCTGTGTAGGCGATGACCATTGTCAGTACAAAGTACTTTTTTGTGTCTTTCAACATATCCAAGTCTGTTAGCTAAATTTTTGGCAATGGTAGTAGCACACTTAAAATGTCAAGGCAGCCACATGTACCTCTGTCTGGACAAATGGCTTTCTCAGAGCTCATTCTTCAGAAGTATTTAGACAGCCTTTCAGATGTTGTGTAAAAAGTGTCCCCCGTCTCGTCTCTTCCCCCCCCCCCCCCGCCCAAGAAGCTAAAAATCAATCATAAGAAGTCCATGTTTGCTTTGACTCAGATTATGAATTCAGATGGTGTTTCCTGAACTCAGGCTGTAACTGCATATTCTACATACCAAAGGACAAATTTCTGAAAATTCAGATCAAGGTTCCATGCACCTCACAATAAACTGGTTTGAAACTCTGCAGCAAGGTTCCTGGATTCTTCAACACTCTGGTGCAGCAGACAGAAAAGTCTGTGGCAGCTTCATTAAAAATTAAGGTTTTTAATTTAAATATGACCATAAAGTAAATTAAATTTAAATTAATGAAGTAGCCTCAGGGGCACTAGATTTTCAGAAGAGGTCAGACAGATATAGACATCTAAATGCTATGGCCAGATTGTTGAAAGTGGTCAGCACTCAGACACTTCTGTAGTTCCTAATGATTGTTCTAAATCTCTGAAAGCCAGTAGTAAACATAGGGTTTTGCTTAGATTTAAGTAATACATTTTAGTTCAATTGGTGCAAGTTTTGTGTTTAAGCTAGCACTTAGGGAGACAGTTCTGCTCTATTTAAATTCTGTTCTCAAGGTTATCTTCATGACTTAAAGGACTAGACATGGATAATGATCAAGTTCTACAGAATTTAATAGCAAATTTAAATCTCTTCTGTGACAGTCACAAAACCTATGGAAAATATATAATTCCTTATTAAACTAAGGCTTTTAGGGTGATATGTATAGATTGATTTAATTCCTATTACATTTTGTAGGACTTTATTGTATATTAGAAGTATGGTATGTCACTGAACTCAGTTTTGTGTAGAAATTTATACTGACAGTACTCCAAGGAAAGTGTAAGGAGCTTACCAACACCATATCACAAGATGTCTTACAGTGGAACCTAAGAGTTACGAACACCTCAGGAATGGAGGTTGTTCATAACTCTGAACAAAATTTTGTGGTGGTTCTTTCAAAAGTTTACAACTGAATATTGACTTAATACAGCTTTGAAACATTACTGTGCAGAAGGAAAATGCTGCTTTTAACCATCTTAATTTAAATGAAACTATCACAGAAAGTTTCCTTACCTTGTCAAATTAAAAAAAAACAACAACAATCCCCAAACTTTCTCCTTTTTAATAGTTTACCTTTAACATGGTACTGTACTGTATTGTGCTGCTGCCTGATTGCATATTTCTGGTTCCAAACGAGGTGTGTGGTTGACCGGTCAATTTGTAACTCTGGTGTTCGTAACTCTGAGGGTCTACTGTACTAAATTCACATTCCTCACCCTCCTTTCTTGCTTCAGAATCTTTTATATGCATTTTTAATTGAACTGAGAAAAAATAAAATTGTATTAGAATTTGTGCTGTTTATATCATCTCAGGTTGGAACTTTTGCTTCTGAAAGGAAGCATACACAAGGCTCTAATATCTACTGCTTTTCAGCAGTTTCCACCTTCATCCTAAGAGCATACATGTGCTCCAGGAGTGGGACTCTAACGACAATCTACTCTAAAACATAGTTACTTGGTAAGTAATCTGCCATTACTAACAGGCCGGTACAGTCTATGGATTATGTCCTACCATAATGTTCTAAGAACTCAGGAGGGTTGGAACTAATTTAATTTCCTTGCTTTAGGGCTCAATCCTATGAGATGCAGAGCTTCCTCATCTTCCACTGACTTTACCTTAGAGGAGCTCAGCACCTTTATATCATCAGATTTTAATTTGGGTGGCCAGTGTTTCCATTTCTGGTGATTTAGGAAAATGGTGGGTAGATTTTGGTTGTGGTGGAATAAAGATTTAACCAAAATACCTCAGTCATAAGTCAGGTGGCGTAATCACTTCAAATTATGCTGCAACTATAATTCTCTTTCTTTGTTTGACCTAACCATGGATGCAAGTACTGAAAAAAGAATTCTTAGGAGTCAGGTTGTCTTATTGTGCAATGCATGAGGTTGTTGAATTTATTTTATTTCAGAGATTAGGTATAAAAAATAATACCAGTTGATGCACTCTGGGTTTCTATTTATTACACCTAAATCCTGGTTATTTTTACATTGGCCTTAAGACTACTTGAAATTATATGTTTTACCTGTATTTTGTTGAAGTAAGCGGTTCTCAGTTTCAAAGTATGACTCTTAAGCCAAAGAACCAGTCAGGAGTGAAGTGTTCAATTGCTTGCTCTGATGGCAAAAAAACAAGTTAATGTTATATTTGACTGGAAGACGCATCAAGAGCATTTCTGCAGTGAAATTAATGAGTCATTTGAGAGGAAGATCCATATGTTAACTAGTGTCTGCCCCACAAACACTAACAACTTAAGTGAAAAACTTTCCTAGATTTAAGCTTCGAACAGCCTTTGGTTTTACAGGCCTGATTAATTTCAAAGCAAATCTACTGACTGCTTTATGGTGAAAACAGTTCAGGTCCTAAGTAATATTTCTGTTAATGTTTCGTTAACTGAAAAGTTGCTAATATAATTAATATTATAACAGGAGGCGGTGGGGCTTGAGGAGTGTGGAAATGACCTTTTTAGTAGGAGAAAATACTCCTGGTTTATAAAAGAAAAAGGCTGTTTGAGAGTATTTTTTTCTGAGGATATGTGTTCCCCTCTCTGTGGTGGAAGAATCTTAACTAATTTGTTTATGTCAAGACATACTTTATTATTTAATCTTAATAATGCCCTTAGGTGTGCATAATGCTTTACAATAAAGTGAATGCGTCAAACTGAACAGAAGCCACAACCCAAGGGGTCTGTCAACCCGATAGTACAGTTCAAAATGAGCAGGTGGTATGTACACTGCAACCCCGATATAACGTGATCCGATATAGCGCGGGTTCGCATACAAGGCGGTAAAGCTCTGACACGCTGCTCTGAGCAACATGTTAAGGGTGCCGGGCCAGGCCGGGGCTGAGGGGTTTGATAAGGAGCAGAGGGTCTCAGGGGCAGTAAGGGGCTTCCCCCACAGGGTCTGGGGGGCAGGAGCTGTGGGAGGGCACTTTTGGGGGCCCCGCAGTCCCAGAGTAGCCCGGGGGGTTAGTGGGGGGCCGGGAGCAACTTGCTCCGCTTCCCTCACCCTGGCCCCACCTGTGTCACTTGGGGGAGGGGGCTTGGGTTAAGGGATCCCCCCCACCCCACCCCCCGCACTCACTGGCAGCCGCGGAAGCAGAGCAGCCCGGCCCCAGCCTGCTCCACCCGCCAGCTCCCAGCCGCAGCGCTCTGCTTCCTGCCGCAGGTGAGTACAGGGCCATCTTTTCCCCAACCTCCCCGTCCTCACCTGTGGCGGGAAGCAGAGCGCCATTGCTGGGAGGTGGCAGAGTGGAGTGGTCTGGGGCTGCGTCGCTCCGCTTCCCGCCGCAGGTGAGTACGAGGGGCGTCCTTTCCCCAACCTCCCCACACTCACTGGTGGCAGGAAGCGGAGCGGAGCAGCTCAGCCACAGCCAGCTCCACTCCGCCAGATCCGAGCCGTGGCGCTCCACTTCCTGCTGCCGGTGAGTGCAGGATGTTTCCCCAGCCGCCCCCCAGCGACATGGCTGGGGCCAGGTCAAGGAAATCGGAGCACCGCGGCTGGGAGGTGGCGGAGTGGAGCGGGCTGGGGCTGGGCTGCTCCACTTCCCGCTGCTGCCAGTGAGTGCCAGGGGGTGGTGGATAGGGGTCAGAGCAGTCGGGACAGCGGGGTTGGGTGCGGTCCTGACGGTGATTAGAGATGGGGGTCTCTGGAGGGGGCAGTCAGGGAACAAGGAACGGGGTGGGGGGGAAGCAAGTTTGATATAATGCGGTCTCACCTATAACGCGGTGAGATTTTTTTGTCTCTCGAGGACCGCGTTATATCGGGGTAGAGGTGTATATAGCAAAGGCTGGTGTTTGGTCATTGTAGGCAAGTTTTCAGGGGCTTTTAAAGGATGTGAGTGTGAGGGGTCTTGGTATTAATTGAGTTTGATTAACTTCACTATCCCATCCTTTAAAGTGTCATTTCTCAAAATGTAGGATAGTGCCCATCCGAGTTAGGGGTGGGAGGAGACATAGACAGACTTGTTGATGATTTTTGTGAGTTTTGGTTCTCATCTCAAATTAAATAATGAAATCTGTTGCTTTTGTGGTTATGGAGAAAACTTGGAGTGTGAATCATTTGTAAAATAAGATGGGTAGATAACACCACATGGCAACATTTCAGAAAGTGTGACTCATTTAAGTTTCCTGAAGTGAGAGCTCAGCTGTTAAAAGCTTGGGAAACACTGTTCTGAAAGAAATGAAAGTATTCTACCCTAATCAGGATATGCTGCTTGTTCTTTCCTGTCTGTCATGTATGCCTTTTACATGGTAGTCTGCAGGGCTGCTGCTAGCAGGTCAGGCTCCTGAACCAGATATAGACTGGCTTGCAGAGTTTCCTTCTCAAAGAAATACACCAGAGATGTCTTCCATAAGTGAACTGCCAGGTATGGCTGTGGTTAGCTTAAATGAGGTATGTTACAGAGAGAACCACCTAATGCCTGAACCACATGATACAATTTAGCATTCCATTACATCTACTCTTTTTAGTTCTATATTTCTGCCATTTACAAAATGTATACTGTCATGTGATCTTTGAAGTTCAGTACATATCAATCTGGTAAGTGTCTCTGAATTGTACTTGTTTTCTAATTACATAACCTGAACGTGTAACAACTTGGTCATCTGGCTGTCCATTAGTTGCAATGACTGGCTGTGGTTAGTTTGGAATCCATGAGTCACCATCATCTTGTTTTGCATCCACCCTCTGTAGAGTTTGCGCTGTTGATTTTCTGAGGAACAAACTTTAGATGTTGAAGGTTTCTGTTGAACTCTCCACTGTCAGCCTTGATCACATATGATCTGGGTGCTGAATTATTTTTCTTTACAACAGCTGGAGTTGTCCATCTTTTTCTCCATCCAGTTTGATGAAAACATGGTCAACAGGTTGTAGACCTAGCAGTTCTCTGATGTCTATTATAAAAGTATCTGTAAGCTCTTTTTTGCCTTTTTATCTGATTTGGCTAGATGGAGATAGAAGTACAGTTCTGACTGTGGAACAGAATCTGAATTGTCTTCCTATCAGGAGATGTGCTGGACCGTATCTAGTAGTTTTTATCAGTGCTGATTTGTGACTAGAGAGAGCTGGGAATAGATCTTCCTGCTGTAGGATTTTCTTGACTATGTATCCAGCTCTCTTAGCCTCTTCATTTGCTTGTGGAACATGGGCTGCTAGTTTATATGATCAAAATCGTATTTTGTTTGGAATGACTTAAATTCTGCTGAAGTGAATTGTGGTCCCTTGTCCATTACTTGTTGTTCTGGAGTACCAAAATAAGTAAAAGTGCACTTAAGTTTCTCAATAATACTGTCATGTTACCTCTTACAAGTACATTATTCCGATATACCTGGAAAAGTAGTCCACTCTGACCAGGTAATGATGTCCTCTGAATTTGCCTCAATCTGTATCTCGTCTCTTCAAGGTCTGCCTGGTAGAGGTGGTGTTTTTAAGGTTTTTTGTTTTGTGGTGTTCTGTTTGTTCTGCAGTGTTCTCCTGCAGATATTTTATTCTTTGTCCTATTGATGCCTGGCCACCACACTCACTGGTTGCACTGTTCAGAGTATTTAGTTAGTCCTTGATGTCCTTCATGGATGAGATTTAGCATTTGTCCTCTCACTTTGTTTGATATGAGTTTGAGTTGCCTTTAATCGTGAGTCCATTTGACTCGCTTAATTGTCCACATACTGCAAAGTAGTTTCTTGTTGCTTCCTTAATGTCCTTTCAGTACTTGAGCCAGCTGGCCCTAATATAACTTATCTATTAACTGAAGAACCAGCCTGTCTCTGTTGTTTTCATGTTTTGCAGTCCCAAAATAGTTTTTGGTTAATACATACAGAGCTTTTATAAAACATTAAACATTTTCCCCTGGTTCTTGAATTCTCTGGTGAAAACATGCTCTTATGTAAACCCCATTTTTCTGAGGTGTAAAGTATGCGTCAAACATAGCCAGAACTCTTTCCCAGTGATCAATATGACTGTCTTCAGTAAAGGTAAAACTTTTAAAGATATGCTCTGCCTGCTTCCCCATAGCATAAATTAAAGAGAATACCTGAAGTATCTCTGTTTCCATGTGGAGTTTGACTGTGATGCAAAATATTTCTAACTAGTGCTTCCAGTCTATTCTGGTGGTTTGTCAAAACTGAAGTTCTCTAGGGCATTGAAGAGTATATCTCCTCTGGCACTAGTTTACTTCTGACGCTATGTTGTGTGCAGCTTGTACATGGTAGGCCACAGGGCTGCTACTAGCAGGTCAGGCTTCTGTACCAGATATAGATTTGACTATAGAGCAGTGTTTCTCAAACTGGGGTCGCCGCTTGTGTAGGGAAAGCCCCTGGAGGCCGGGCTGGTTTGTTTACCTGCCCCGTCCGCAGGTCTGGCCGATCGCGGCTCCCACTGGCCGCGGTTCGCCGCTGCAGGCCAATGGGAGCTGCTGGAACTGGCGGCCGGTAAGTCTCTCAGCCTGCGCTGCTTCCAACAGCCAGTGGGAGCCGTGATCGTATTCACCCACGAAAGCTCATGCTGCAAAACGTCTGTTAGTCTATAAGGTGCCACAGGATTCTTTGCTGCTTCTACAGAACCAGACTAACACGGCTACCCCTCTGATACTTGACAGTATAATATAGTTTAGCATTCCATGAGGGGTGAAAACATCTAAAGTATTAAGGCTTCATAAAACAGTAATCTTAGCTGGGTCTTTTCAAGGGTATCTGTGCCATCCAGTATCAGCACTGGTGATGACGTGGTTAGATTTCTTTTGTAATCAGTGATTTTTTTTCACCAATATTTGTTCTTAAATTTTTGAACTGTACAATGATGTATACTATGTATAGGGAATTTATCTGCTTCTCTTTAACCTCTCCCTTTAACTAGTGTATGGCCCTCTGACATCTCTGTTAGCTATTAATTGGTCCCTGTATGTTCAACAGTTGGTAGCAATGGAATTGTCACAAAATTTGCCAAAGAATTGTGTTCCAATTTGATTTTTTTTTAAAGAAATGAGGTTTCTAATCTTGATTTGGAGAAAACATTCCAGATGTGATTTGGATGCTATGGTGATCTATTCCTGAGTTTGTAACAACTTGGAAAAGTGGATGGGGTGCAAACTGCTCCACTTGTCTCAATGTAATGTTAGTTCTGAAGCCTAGTAGCAATCATGATGGCAACAATATCTATTTCATTGCTGATCATCTTATCAGAAACAGTGAATGTGTCTTTCCATTGTTGTTGAAATCAGTGGTGGGGAGTGGAACAGCTTCTTTTTGTTGGGTTGCTGAGATGAAGAGCAAAGAGCTCAAGTCTTCTCCTTAAATCTTACTGCCTCACTTCTCCATAAGAGCAGGAAAAAAGGAGGAGATGCATCTTCTTCCCATTAGCCTCAACTCTGTCTTGAATACCATAAAGCTAAAGCTGTTCAAAACTTCAGAATTTGAATTGTTCACTGAAAATAACGTATTTTGATGTGTGTATGGGGGAAATGGAGAACATTTTTCAAAATATTTCTGTAGCTTCTCTGCTACAACCTTATCCCTCTTCTCTTAAAGAAGAAATGGTACCTATGCCACTCTGTTCCCTTCTGCCTCCTCTTTCCCTCTTCTCCTGTTAAGGAGTAATAGTGCTTTTGCTGAATTATTCCTTTATTCCTCCCTTTTCTGCAAAGAAGGAAGTCAGTGACTCTCTGGCCAGCCCAACTTAGCCCATTCACCTGGGAAATCTTCTACGTGTCATTGTCAAGTACATGACTGGTTTTATACTTCACCAGAGCTAGTAGGCTTAATCCTCAGGCTAGCAGGTACCAGGCAGACTTTTTATAATGAGACTTTTTCTTCATAAAAGCTGATAGCCATTTGTAGGAAGGATATAGCTGAGCATATGGTGGTATTTGGGATTTCTGTTTAATTCTAAAGATGATGGATCAGGGTTTTTTTGTTTGTTTGTTTGCCAAGGTATTGTCTGTTGGTTAAGTTTTTAGCTTCTTAACAAGAAACTGGAAGTTTTTAGGCATGAGGCCAGTAACCTGAGATGTGTTCAGTGGATTTATGTCCGAGTTGGCAGAGAAGTTGTAAAAATGTATTGCTAATCAATAGGGAGACAAGATAGCTATTTAATTGTTGTCATTTAAGGGAAGATTTATTTAAATTTGGAGTTGTCTTATGTCTTTTCGTTTTTCACGTGCTATGAGTGCAACTGGTATAGATACAGTACATTAGTAAAATTAATTTTTACCAGTGTCTTTCCAGTTTGAACATAGGCTGTTCCTAGTTGAGTTGGTCCTAGTTCTTGCAAATTAATAATAGGTCATAAACGCCATCATTTGTTTCATTATTGTAATGTATTTCTTCAGATTCCTCTCCTTCTCTAGTACATAGCCACCATTGCAAAACTTTACCACCAGTTGTAAAGACAGATGAGTAGCCTCTTCCCAAAGAACCAGACCACTGCTGTTCAAGTAGGCTAGTAAATTAAAACATTTTCAGTTGATGAATTTCCCAGGAAACAGGGTGTATGGGGACTGCTAGTTTTGTTGTATTTTGATTCATGAAAATGTAGAGGTTTTTTTATATATCAGAGGTTTTTGCTATTGATGGGGATTTTAGGTTACTTCTAAAACATACGAATATCAATTATCAGTGTCTCCAAACTTAGGCAATTTTCAGACTATTCTCACTGTACTTTTATGGGTGCCCAAAATAGTGGCAAACATCACTGCTGCTGTTCCCATAGCCTACCTTCCCCAACAGGCTCTAGCTTCCCTTACCTATTGAGCTTCCCTTCAAGCAGAATCATTTCTCCCTTACCAATTTTTTTTTTTCGGGAATATGTGGGGGCAGACAGGCTGTAAGTTTTTTCCAAAGGTTTCTTGGAGATTTTAAAACCCTTCTTGTCAGTCTTCAAAACTCAAACCAAAAAGAATCTCATATAATACTACAAAATCTGGCAGTTGACATATGTACAGGGTCGGCTCCAGGGGTTTTGCCGCCTCAAGCAGCCCCCCCCCAAAAAAAAGCCGTGATCGCAATTCAGTGGGAGGTCCTTTGCTCCGACTGGGAGTGAGGGACCCTCTGCTGAATTGCCGCCAAATAGCTGGACATGCTGCCCCTCTCCGTTGTGGCCGCCCCAAGCACCTGCTTGCTAAGCTGGTGCCTGGAGCCAGCCCTGCATATGTATGTTGACTGTGCTTTTCAAATAAGAGTATTGTAATTGAATACTGCTACAGGGAGGCCATTTCAGAAGTTCAAAATTTGCCCATTCTTGATATGACGATTAATGTCTCACTTGTAATGCAGAATGAGATGAAAAAGTAGTTTCTTTTGCTCTGTGAATTGAATTTTTGGGTAGTATGACACAGTATCAAAGGAGAGTCCTTGGCACTCAAAGTACAAACCTAGGATCCTGCAGATGCTGTTTAGTTAGCTATCTTTCTGACTGTTGGACGGCTTAATCTGTTTTATTGCTAGCAAGTAGGAGTAGTTAAAAGTGTGACCATTTTTGTCAAATTTGGTTGCTTCTAAGGTTTTGTGATGCACGGTGACTAAGGGAATAGATGCCTGAGAATTTTTTAAATACATAAATAATCCTATTTGACTTGGAACTATTATGGGTGGTAAATCTTTTGGGTCATAAATGTTTTATCCCTGAGTATGGAGATGGGGGTCTGTGTCTTGCCTATGAAAATGAACTTGTAGTCTTTCTTGATTACTGTTTAAGGCTTGGTGAAAGACGTTTAGAGGTAGTCATCAGTAAACAGACACAACACAACAAAGAATAAACTGCCGCCGGCCCATGCCAGCCGGCTCAGGGGGCTCAGGCTGCAGGGCTGTTTCATTGCTGTGTAGACTTCCGGGGTTGGGTCGGAGCCCAGGTTCTAGCTCTCTTTTGGGTAAGAGGGTCCTAGAGTTTAGTCTCCAGCCTGAGCCTGGAAGTCTACATAGCAATGAAACAGCCCCTCAGCCTGATCCCCGTGAGCCCAAGTCAACTGGCATGGCCCAGCTGCAGGTTTTTTTCTTTGCTGTCTAGACATGCCCTTATAGTGATGCTTGGAATAGAAGGTTTCAGAAATGTCATGTTGTAAATGTATTGAATTTCCTGTAAAACTTGTATTCAAATGATAATGTTATGCCTTGTTAGAGTTAATAATATTTGTATTATGATAACTCCTGAAAGCCCCAAACAAGATCAGGGCACAGTTGTGATGGACACTGTACAAATGCATACAGAGAGACAAGCAGTGCCCAGAAGAGCTTACAATCTGAAGACTGTACACTATGTTGGTGAACTAGCCTTCCATCTTTTAGCAGCCTAAGTTCAAATACTGGATTAGGGAAAAATCTGAAAATGAAATTGGTCCTGAGTTCGCTACTATTTGTACACATCACAAACCCACTATGCAATTTGGCACAGTTGGAAGTTTATCCACAAAATAGAGCCAGAACAGTTTTTGATACTTCATTAATTTTGCAAATGATCATGATTGAAATTTGAATTACAGAGATGAAAGTTGGAGCTAGCCAAATTCCAACTGGAAATGAGATGCAGATGTTTAATAGTTAGGGTAATTAACCATTGGAACATCTCCAGGTTTGATTAAAAAAAATAGTTGATTTAAAAAAAAAATTAAAAGTGTATTTTTTTATTTAAATAGAAATTTTTGATTTAAATCAATGTTTTTATTTAAATTAAATACTAGTTTACTTTTTAAATAAATAAACCTGTTTAAAATTAAATTTCAAATTGACAACCTACACTAAGGCCTACATTTATTGTAATATTAAAGTAATTTAAATTGAATACCAAAAATATTTAGCAATTGATATTTGCTGCCAGTTTTTAGAGAAAGTCAAACCACTCAACTGGTGGACGCCACTGGCTAAGCAGCTACAACTAGAGTTTAAGTGCCGTAGCCTCTTTTGCAAGTGCAAAGAGTACTTTCCTTATTTCAGTTCATTCAGCTAGTTCAGTTTAATGACTAGTTCATTCAAAGTTAAGAGACCAGTTGGGATTTGGAAAAAAAGCAGGAAAGCTTGTTTTCTCTCTTCCAGTGCATGAATAAAAAATAGGTTTGAGGATGAGATCTACTAGTTCTAAAATCTTGAAACACGGGGACCAGAAACATTCAGGTCAGTTTACTAACTTTAGATAGTACTTCCTAAATTTAATAAATCAGTTAGTTTTAAATGCAAAAAAAGTTTTTATATTGTTTTTATGTCTCCAGCACATTTAAAATAGTTTTATTTAATAGAAGAAATTAAAATGCTGTTCTTATGCATTTTTAATTGATTTGAATTTCCATCCAAATAGAGCTTGACACAAATCACAAGTAAAAAAGTAATCATTTAGTAAATAAGAAATGCATCATTCACCATTTTCTGACATAATAAAAATGTAAAAATTAAAAATCTGAATAAGTGTAAGTTAAGGTATATAATTGCTTAATTGTGTATAGATGTAATGTATCCTGATTAGTAAAAAGCACCACATTTAGTGTAAAGGCAATATTTAGCTGAAAATCAACATATTGTAGTTGTTACAACAATGAAACTCAGTCTTTTCTTAAAAAAATAACTAAAATGTACAAAAGTACAAATTTAATTAAATTTAATTACTTCAATTATTTAAATCAAAATTTCCAGCTTGCTGAGTTAAATCATGATTAAAGTCAATGATTTAATTTGCTTTGATTTAAATCAGTCCACACTGGAACAAACTTATCAAGGATTGTGGTGGATTCACCATTACTGGCATTTATTAAATCATGTTTGGATATTTTCCCTAAAATAAATGCTCTAGTTCAAACAGAAATTAATTCAGGGAAGTCTATGGCTTGTGTTATACAGGTCAGACTAGATGATCACAGTGGGCTCTTCTGGCCGTATAGTCAATGAATCATCTGTGAAAGCTGTGTGGAAAAACTCGCTAAGTGTCTTCATGCGCTATGCGTGCTCAAGACAGTACATTTAGTCCATCACCTTATATGAGTCCTAAATTTACTCAGAAGTTTAAAAATGGCAAAATTCTATTCAGGCCCATCACCGTGGCATGTATGCATCTTCCAGAATTGCGTCAAGAAATGTAATTAGCATGTCACTTGTGTTCTTTCTCCCCAGCTTTCAGCTTTCCCAGGGGAAAGCTATGTGAGAATTACTCTTTAAGACTGAGGTCTGGTCTACACTGGATGGGGGATTGATCTAAGTTACGGAACGTCAGCTACTTAGGACAACTTACCACTCCCCTGTCGACTCTGCCTGCACCTCTCGTGGCGGTGGAGTACAGGAGTCAACGGGAGAGCGCTTGGGGGTCGATTTATCTAGACATGATAAATGGATCCCCGCCCGCCAATCTGGCGGGTACTGTAGACCTACCCTGAGTGTGTGGTTTTTGTTTTTTTTTTCCCGAGGAAGTGTATGGAAATATACAAAATGTACTAAGAAATGTACTGTGTAGTTTGCCAGTGGCATATGAATTGAAACATATATAATCAGCATTTGATTAAACCTCAAACTATGATTTGAAGACTTCAGCAACTCAGCCAGAGGCTAGGAGTCTATTACAGGAGTGGGTAGGTGAGGTTCTGTACCCTGCAATGTGTGGGAGTTCAGACTAGATGATCATGATGGAGCCCTTCTGACCTGAAAGTCAATGAGCCTGAGGCATAGAAATCCCCATAGTAGCTAAAGGTGGCCTTTGAACAGAAAGAAAATATTTTATTTGTGCTGCTTTAGGAATGAGGACTATGTATGTTGTCACTTCAGACCTAAATTGTGCAGTAGGGAACTCAAAATTATGCAATACTGTGTTCTTTCTCTCTTCCTGCTACTCCCAGAAGTCCTTAACTCATCATTCCGTTGCAGTCCAGTCCAGTATCCCTTACAGTATTTGTTTGAGAATTTGGAGAGAAAGAGATCAAACGAATGCCAGTGTGCTGCAGATTTATGTACTGACATACTGCAGAACTCTGTTGTGGAAGATGTGTGGTGTGTTGTTGTTTTTTTTTAAAATGGTGGGGGAATGGGAGATTTTGACAGCTGAGTAAAGGACAGTTTATTTTTTTGAAACCCACGAATGTTCGGGACAGCCTTTCTGTATGCAGGAGATAGGTGTAGCTTTTCATACTGGAGAGGAAATACATCTCCTCTTTCTCTTTCTTTCTTCTTTTTTTTTTGGGGGGGGGAAAGGGGAGCAGGGATAGAAGTCCCCTCATCTCTAAAATGGGATAATAGTCCTGCCCTACCTCCCTAAGGCCTGGTCTACACTGGGGGGGGGGTCGAACTAAGGTACGCAAGTTCAGCTACGCGAATAGCGTAGCTGAACTCGAACTACCTTAGTTCGAACTACTCACCCATCCAGACGCCGCGGGATCGAAGTCCCCGGCTCCCGCGTTGACTCCGCCACCGCCGTTCGCGGTGGTGGAGTTCCGGAGTCAACGGGAGCACGTTCGGAGTTCGATATATCGCGTCTAGATGAGACGCAATATATCGAACTCCGAGAAGTCGAACGCTACCCGCCATCCCGGGCGGGTGGTATAGACGTAGCCTAAGTTGTGAAAACAAATCCAGAAATAGTCAAGAGGCATACTCTAGTGATGTGGTCCATACAAGTACCAAGACAGATACTTCAACTTGAACCATGGGATCTACTATCCTCTCCCCATACAAAAAAAGTAATAGGTGAGGATTTGACCCACTAAAATTGTTTTCTTTTGAAGATTTTAGTTGGTCCTTCAACATTACATAATTGTATTTTTTCCGACTGAAAATGGCAGTTAAGAAGATACTCCTTATTAAAATTCTTCAGGCATTTAAGAGATCCACTTATAGGAAGGATCTGAAAGGCTTAACTGTTTGTTTATTCTATAATTTTTCTAAAATATTGATTTCTGAATTGCAAATGCTGAATTAAAGTACTTTGATAAATCCTATTTTAATTGCATTTCAATCCAAGTGTGACCCTTAGTTGCTGATCTTACCGGACATTTGATTGGAATGATTTTTTTTTCTTACAAATATAAATATGCTTTTTCCCCAGAATCAACGAATCCCATCTGACATGGTATTTCTCAGAACTTCAGAGAAAACTGGTATGTTTAGATACTTTAATCTTATTGGTTATGTTGGAGCTTTGTGGATACAGGGAATTTTTTGTTTGTGTGCTTGGTGTTTTGATTTAGAATGGTTATAAAGGTCTATGGTAGCAGATGGACCATTGATAATACAGTGTATAAGCATCATTTTGTGAGCTGTGAGACATTTATGGACCATAACAAATCTGAGGAGATCAGGAATCCATATTATAAACTACAGTGCATGACACTTCTAAAATATGCTCCCTTGACTGAATGTGTTGATTTATTATACTTACATCTCTTTATCTAGTACTCAAATACTTAACCCAGGTATTGAAGCAAAGGCAGACTGAGACTATTTTGTGTATTTGGATTAAAGATATGAATAACTGTTTGGTAGAATATGACAGTATGTATAAGGTATATATTTTATGACCTTTTATCTGTATATATTGCAAGTAAAATGGAAATAAGTACAGTTGCATGTTTTTTACTAAATCATTACCAGTTTACTGATGTAATTGCATTCTATTCAATATGTAACAGTAATATGTGATTCTAATGGTTTATATAATTTTTAGAATTGACTTCTAAATGAAGATTTAGGAAGGCTGTGAACAGCTTACTTAGAACAGTTACTGCTACTTAGCACTTACTGTATAGAATGTCTTATACTGTGCTAACATTAGATTAGAGCTGTGCGGGAACTGGCATTTCTACTTTGTGGGCAACTCCATGATTTGAAAATTGGTTTTGTTCTGAATCAGAATAAAAAACTTCCTGCTAAATGAATTTCTGGAAAAAAAATTGTTTTCACTGAATCAAAATGTTTTGCTTCTGTTTCAACATTTAAAATTCGTATACTATACAAAATTTTGAAAGAAAGTCAAAATGTTTCATTTAAAAAATGTTGAAGTGGAATGTTGTAATCTTATCAATACATTTTTTTCTGGAATGATTTTTTTTTTAAATTCACACAATTGCCACAAGAAGTTTTGGTTTCGACAAAATAGCAATTTCCAGTAGAAAAATTTAAAATTTACCAGCTGTAGTTCTGACAACATACCTGTGAAAGAAATAAGTAGTATTTATCCCCATTTTAAGAAGGAAGTCTATTTCAGAGCTTAACTATCCTTATAGTTAAAAAGATTTTCCTATTATCTAACCTAAATCTCTCTTGCTTCAGATTGAACCAGTAATTTCTTGTTTTACCTTTACTGGACATGGAGAACAATTGAACACTGTCCTCTTTATAGCAGCCCTTAATATATTTGAAGATGGGTATCAGGTCCCCCATCAGTCTTCTTTTCTCAAGACTAAACATGCTCAGTTTTTTTAAACCTTTCCTCATAGGTCAGGTTTTCTAATGCTTTTATCATTTTTGATGGTCTCCTCTGGGTTCTTCCAGTTTGTCCACATCTTTCCTAAAGCATGGTGCCCAGAATTGCATGCAGTACTCCCGCTGAGGCCTCACCCATGCTGAGTAGACTGGGACAGTTACTTCCTGTGTCTTACATACAACACTCCTGTTAATACTCCCAGAATGATATTAGTCTTTTTTACAATTGCATCACACTGTTGACCCCTATTCAATTTGTGATCCTCTATAATCCCCAGAATCTTTACAGCAGTGCTACTCATCCCTCGCCAGTTATTCCCCATTTTATAGCTGTGCATTTGATTTTTCCTTCCTAAGAGAAATACTTTACACTTGTCTTCATTGAATGTTATCGGTTGATTTCAGACCAATTCTCCAATTTGTCAAGGTCATTTTGAATTCTAAACCCGTCCTGCAAAGTGCTTCCAATCCCTCACAGCTTGGTATTTACAAATTTTATAACCATACTCTCCATTCTGTTATCCTAATCATTAATGGCAATATTGAATATTATTGGACCCAGGACTGACCCCTGCGGGGCTCCACTAGATAAACCCTCCTGGTTTGACACAAACCATGGGTTGCTATCCTAAGTATAGTCTTTCAACCAGTTGTGCATCTACCTGACAGTAATTTCACCTAAATGACAGTTCCCTGGTTTGTTTATGAAAATATCATTGGGGGGGACTGTCAAAAATTTACTAAAATCAAGATGTATTATGTCTGCTGTTTCTCCTTACCAACTAGGCCAGTAATCCTGTCAAAGAAGGAAATTAGGTTGGTTTGGCATGGTTAGTTCTTGAGAAATCCATGCCGGCTATTCCTTATAACCTTCTTATTCTCCAGGTGCTTACAAATTAATTGTTTAATAATTTTTTCCAGAAATCACAGTTTGCTTACTGGTCTTTCATTCCCTGGGTTCCCTTTGTTCCCCTTTTTCAAGATAGGTACTATGTTTGCCCATCTGTCTGCTGGGACCTCATCCATCCTCAGAGTTCTTGAAGATAATTGCTTATGGTTCTGAGATTGCATCAGCTAGTTTCTTAAGTATCTTGGGATGAATTTCATCAGGGCCTGCCCACTTGAATACATGAAACTTACTTAAATATTCTTTAACTTGTTCTTTCCCTATTCAGACTTATGATTCTTTGTGCTTATTGTTACGATAAATTGTGTTGATTATCTGGTCACCATTAACCATAAGTGAAGACTATAGCAAAACAGGCATTAAATACTTGGCCTTTTTGATGTTGCCCATTATTAGTTCTCCTTCCTCACTAAATATAGGATCTACACTTTTAGTCTTTCTCTTGCTCCTAATGTATTTATAGAACCTCTTCTTATTGCCTTTTATGTCCATGGGTAGGTGTAACTGTTTGTCTTAGCCTTTCTAATGTTGTCCTTACATGCTTGGGCTATTCTATTCCTTCCTTACAATTTTTCCATATTTCCACTTTTTGTAGGATTCCCTTTTGATTTTCAGGTAATTGAATTGCTCCTGGTGTAGCTATATTACCATTATATTCTTTCTATATTTCATTAAAGATGGCTGTTGTACCTTTAACATGTTTCTTTGAGAAACTGCCAGATTTCCTGAACTCCTTTTTCCTTTAGCTTTTCTTCCCATACATGCCTTCATTGCGTGCATTGGTGGTTGAAGTAAGTATATCAGTAAACCAGACACCATCTAGAGAAGAATGTATAGGTACTCCTAGACGTCTGTCCATCTTTATATTGGTGGAAGGATCTAGAAAACGTTTGCACGGGAGTGCCTTTCTCTACTGTTACCATCCATGACTCTCGTAACAGCATGAGTTAGGGAGCTCATGAGGACCATTTATAGACTCAAGGCCTCTGGTTTCATCTAGAGGCCCAACTATTACACTTAAACATTCTCAAGTTGAGAACAATTCTCAGGAGATCATCAATTCAGATCTTGACAGACAATACCATAGCCATGTTTACATCAGTATGAAGGAGTGAGATCTGTTCCCCTTTCTCTGGAAACTATGTAGCTGTGGAGCTGATGTATCAGTCACAACATAAATCTAGTTGCTGTCCAGTTACAATACCTACAGCATGTTTTGGCTGATCATCTCAGGAGACAATTTGCAGGCAATCACAAACGATCAGTGAAGGATGCCCTCATTGAAGAAATATTTACCAGTTGGGGACAACTGTCCATAGGTGTCTTTGAAATGTCAAAGAAGAAATGGTTAAACTTCTGTTCCATGAGTGCAGGATACTGGACTACATGACCTCTCGAGGTCCCGTCCAGTCCTATGAGTCTGTGATTCCAGAGGGAGTTAGAATCAAGGGTCTCTAGAAGATGTGTTCCTGATCCCCTTGTCACCTGGTCTCATGTACACTTTTCTTTAAATTCCTATAATCACAAGAGTAATCAGAAAGTTCAGACAGGTTTCAGCAAAGATGATAATGCTGGGTCTAGACTGGCCAAGGAAGTTCTGTTTTTTTGGACCTGAAGAACCTCTAAATTCACCTACTAGTCCAGCTGCTTCTCCAGCTGGACTAGATATTGCAGAAGAAACGCTAAATTATGTACATCTGACTTTCCTGTGTCATACACCATGGATGCTGGATGGTTGTTATTGTTACAGAGAAGTTGCTAATCATACATCCAAATAAATATCAGAAAGCACTCCACCAGTGCTACCAAGTGGAAAAAGGTTACAGTCTGGGCTAATTTATATCTCAGTTGCAGAGCCCAGACATGCTGTGGTTTGCCTATTATCATCTGGAATGGCCACAAGTCCACTTAGTAGCCATTTTAGCTTACCTCTTTCCAATTCAGGGTCTCTGTTTTCTCTCATTCCCCAGTAGCTGGATTGCTTATCAGGATACATCACCCCCATCAGACAACCTACACCTTCTTGGGATCTAAATATTTTTTGATTGCATTGATGGATCCCCTTTGAGCCAGTAGCCCTCTTTTTCACTGGTCCATTAAAACAGTGTTTTTGGTTACAATTAGATCTTCTAGAAGGCTGGGAAGTTCAGATCTTTGTGGCTGGGTCATCTTATAGTATATCCTACAAAGAGAGGGTAATGTTGAGAACTCATCCCAAGTTCCTGCTCAGAATAGCTGCTGATTTCTAACTTAATCAGGTGATTCACCTCTCTGTTTCTTTTCCAGCCACACTGTAATAAAGGGGAAGCTAAGCCACAAGGTTTAGACATGCATAGGCTGCTATCATTCTCTCTAGACAGGAATGGACCATTCAGAGTATACCCTAGATTATTAGTAGTTTATGGAGAAAAGATGAAGCATCAACACATTTCTACCCAAAGTCTTTTTAAATGGATTGCTAACTGTATCAGACTATGTTAAGAATTAGCCAAGCTTAGACCCTCCAGGAAGAGTCACAGCCTGCTCCATGAGGGCTCAGGCAGCCTTGGTAGCTTAGAATCATAGAATATCAGAGGTTTGTGCCCATCATAGGGCAGCTATGTGGAGTTCAATACATACCTTCATTAAGCTTTATTCCATGTAGAAGCATCATGGCCTGATGGTCATTTTGACAGTAAAGTCAGTATTTAGTTAGACTCTTTGCGCTCAGCTCCGTAAGACCACATCACAGCTTGAGAGTCACCATCAGTGGAATTTATATGGACAAGCACTCAGAGAAGAAATAGTTATTTACTTTACAGTAATTTTGTTTCTTCAAGATGTTGTCCATAAACATTCCATGACACACCCACCATCCCCATTGTTAGAGTCTTAAAAACACCTGAATTCTGTATCAGTGAAGCAACTGAGGAGCTGTTGTGGTCCCCTTACCCTTTATGACCTCAGAGGCATGAGGACATTTTCAGGGCACGTGACCCCCAATCTCCCCAATGGATACTGCTGAAGAAAAGAATCCAAACTTGACTCCACAGGGAGCATATGCAGAGTCAGTGGAACAAGCAGGGACAACACATCTCAAAGACCCACAGTTACTGTAAAGTAAGTAACCATTTCCTCCTTGTCTTGTGCTCCAGTCACTAGACTACTGTCTCCTCTCCCAAATATTGGTGGAGAACACTTTTCAAGAAAGAAAACAATTAACATCCATGTCACTGATCAGCAGGGCTGGCTCCAAATTTTTTCCCTCCCCAAGCAAAAAAATGTTTCCACGCCTCCTGGCCCCACCCCAACTCTGTCCCTTCCCCGCCCCATTCTAACCCCTTCCCCAAAGCCAGGAGGTGAGCTGGAGGGGGGTGGGGGGAGTGGTTCCTCTTGGCTCCCCCCCCGGGTTACTTCCTGCGGCCCTCCCCACACCCCCCACCGCTGCAGCTCACCTCCGCTCAGGGCTGGCTCCTGGCTTTTTGTGCCCCAAGCGCAAAAAAAAAAAAAAAAAAAAGTGAGCCGGAGTGCCGCCCCATGGAAAGTGCTGCCCCAAGCACATGCTTGGAGCTCTGGTGCCTAGAGCCGGCCCTGCTGATCAGTATTCCTTAGCTTCATGAGCCCCCACACAATACCATTTTGACAAAACCATTCTTTTAATGCAATATGGTAAAGCAGTAAATTCACATGTAACTTCTCTAGTCAAGAATGAGCAGGTGCTGGCGATAATTTCGATAAGGTTGTTTACTAATTAAAAAGTGTTCAGTATAGTATAAGCAGAAGTGAGTTCAATAAAAATTCCAGTGAATTTCTTTATTGGAGGAAAATAAACTTAAAAAAATCCTATTACAGAATGAAAATTAAGTTATTGTTAATGTCATTTGGAGATAGATTTTTGTGTAAAAATGCAACAGATAAACCAGTTATATTGGTGTTACACTTTTTAAAAAAAATCTGAACTTCAAACATATGGCAGTAATTGCTTTTTGAATAAGGAATAAACACTTATAAATCTATAATTGGTTTTCCTGCATGTTGGTGTTTTGAATGATTGATGGTTTAATTTATTGTTGGCACTTTAAATACTTTGTTAAAACATTTTAGTTTTAACATATTTTGATGTTTTATATGTAATTCATCTTATGTACTATAAAACAGTTTACTTTTTATAGCTTTGTAGTAGTTAGAACACCATAGTTAAGGCAAAGAGTTGGTAGACTCTTTTATATCTTCACAAAAATCTTCTTTTTGGGGCTAAAATGTTCATGTGTTTCTTTTCTCTATTTGTCCTAACTATATTTTTTGAAGGAAAACACTGTAGTATCCCTTATGTTTAAGAAATAAATAATAATAAATAAAGCAGTTTGAATTATAACTGTAATTTACAAAATAGAATCGTAAGCTATTCTGATTTTTTTATATATATGTGGTAACCTTGCAGAGATGGGTACCAGTGATCCTCTTTGTACAAGTAAATCCTAGGAAATCCAGCTTCTCTTAAGAGTTGTATAAAATAGAAGTTGCATTTTAAGTATAACAAATTAACAGATGGTTGTGATTCAGCTTAACAACATAAACTATCCTCTGGTGATTTTTATGCATAGCTATAACTCTTTGTGGGTCAGAACTAAAACAATTCATCTGATTTCTGATACCTAAGTGCCAAAAAAAAAAATTATGAAGAAAGTAAGTCCAGTGAATGGTTTCTCTGTCCACTTATTTTCTGACAGACTTTAAAGTTGTTTCTCTTCTCTCTAGTAACTGGAGACAAACCAGATATTTGGTTCTGACTCTAGACTTGGGACTGCTCCACAGGAAGAGCAGCCAATTTTTTTTGCTTTGAAACCTGAACAGATCGTATGCTCCAGTTCTCCCTTTGTAGGAGATCCTTTCACAGGATATTTATGGCTTTTTTTAACTGAAATTCCTCAACTTTGTTAAGAATCTTCATTAGAGTTTCTGAGGAAAGTTTTTGTAGGGCAAAACCATATTCTTACCCACAACCATCTCAGAAATGGCAGGTGGACAGCAAGGGAAGCAGGAGAGCAAGATCTGTGCCCATATCTTGACCCTTCACCAAGCAATCTCCTGAAGGCAAGTGTGCAGTCAAGTCCCCAACTGGTTGAGAAGATTGTGGCAAAGCTTCTCTCTCAGCTGGGGTGTAAGACTGGTGAATAGTCTAATGAGAAGCTCAGTTTTCAGTCAGCATGTAGGCATGGTCTGTGCTGAGCCAATGGAGAAAGCTTCAGGAAAGCTCCCCTAACTGAGACTAGGCCAGGTACTCATGGTTTGGAACTGGGAAAAGTTGTTTCTCAATGCCCTTCCTCTCTCAAGCATGGAACTTCCATTCCCACAGCTTCCGGGGACCAGCAAGGAAACTTTGGAGGGAGTGCCCTGATGAATTTGTCTCCAACACAGGTCAAAACTGTGCAGGCCTACCAACCACCATTATGTGGCTTTCTAGTGAAAAATGGGAAAAGCCAACTGAAGCCTGTACCAAGGACTCCAACATCTCTGGAGAATTTTGGACAAAGCCCAGTGTCTTTATCTTGAAAAATAGCAGAAAAGTGTCTGAAATGTCAAGTATCAACAGTTCCCTTTTCTATGCTAAAATCGTTGAGTTAGCTTTTGGGCAAGCAGGACTCATCTGCAAATACGCTTTAGTGGGCTCACTTTCATATGAAGATTCTGCAAAAATTTCTGCTTCTCTTCCAATCTGCGATAGCACTGAACCATATAAAGATCTTGGCCCCAGAGCCTGTACTAACATTTCTGAATGAGTGAACCAAAGATTTTTCAGCTCCTACCCGAGGTCCAGAGAGGATGGTCATTACAATGGGTATCAGTCTACATGTGTGGGGAGCACATGGAGTGTCCACTGAGACCAAGTGGGTGTGGCACAAGTTGGAGACAGAGGACTGTAGCCAGGCTAAAGCTACAAACATCAGGGTAGTTGTTTTCAGTCCCAGCAGATGAATCTTAAGAACAATTTTCTTGTTCTTATTAAAAATACCTTGCTGTAAGTAGTTGTGCAGAAAGGCATGATCTTGGGCTCTGCTCAGGGAAGTAACCATGATCACACCTCTACGTGCTAAAGGCAAAGAAAAGATAGACCTGAGTGAATGGAGTCTATACCAGTCAACCATTCGGAGCATTATAAATCAAGTGTAGAGCCCATTGCTTGCACCTGCTTTGAGCCAGGTCCAAATAGAAAACCAAAAGATGCTTTGCTAGGAGAGATTCCACAGTGAGGGCTGTTGCACTCTTTGTTAGCTATGGCTCTATGGCCTATCTTTTATCTTTCTTCCTACTTTACTGATAGTGAGGATGGTAAAGAAGATTGTAAAGCAATGGGCCACTGTTGTTGAGATCACTGCAGGTTCTGATTCTCAGATCTTATACAGCTGTAGCTAGATCTTCTTTCAAACTGTCAACACAGATAGGCATTCTGAGATGGCCTGGTGCTGTGACAAGATCTGGTGCTTTTCTATCTTAGGATTTGGTACTGATAACTGTCACTGTAATGTTTGTGCTGGTAAAACTATCAGCCTGGGAATCGAAAAGAAGGAGCTAGAATCACTCAGGTACTGAACCATCCCAGGATTTCTACAAGTTTTGGGAAAGTTTCCCAATATGGATGTCAAAAGAGCTGGTAGCTACTGTTTAGACAGGGCTAAGCTATTTAGAAAGTTGTACAGACTGTAGCCTTTGGAGGAAAATCTAAGGATCAGATGTTCTCAACTAGGTTGATAAGACTATAGCTAGTCATGTTATGATGCTGTGCCTGAAAGTCTTAAAGCTCACTCTGTCAGGGGAGATTGTAGCTTCAGAAGCATTTATCCTCAGAGAACTTTTATCTGAAATCTACAAGGCTCTATTTTGAGTTCCGCACTTATATTTGTGAATTATTCTTTTGCCTTAATGTTTTGTTTTACTTGTTTTAGTCACTGTTGAACTAGCATGGCTACTTGGTCCACCTCCTAAGGGAGGTCGCTACTAGTGAGTCTGCCTTCCCATTGCTCTACTCCATTGTAAGAATGTAATGTTGAAAAAAGGGTTACTAATGGGGATAGTAATTCTCATTCTCTGAATGCATCCACAGAGCCACATTGACTCTCCCATCTAATTTGTTCTAAATAGAGCTTCTGGAGTTGGAAAGGAACTGAGGGATTGCTAGATGTGGTGTGTGGTATCTGTACCATTGGTCCATGGACTGTAGAGCTGAAGAGAACTGCATATGCCCCCCAACTGCTGTGAAAAATTCTGTAGCCTCATGATTCGTCATATAATCCCTACAGTGTGGTTCTGTGGAAGGAATACATTAAAAAAATAAGAGCTAATCTTGGCTAGCACCTCCTGTTTTTCTCCCAGGGGTTCAACCTATTAGTCATAGATACGGATGCTTTTCTGATTCATTGAGAAGATGAGCTGGTTTATATTGTTCTACCCCTTCCTGATATCCAGAATAATCTGTGATATTTGATAGGAGAGAGTGGAAATATTTTTGATGGCTATCTTCTGCCTCTATTGACCTTGGTTCTTGGATCTCTGGAGCCTAAGTGTTGGACAGAATTGGCTGCCAATGATTTGTTCTCCATTTAGGACCAATTACCTTTGCACATACACAGTGACTCCGTGTCACATTCTGGGAGTGAAGGCCACTAGTTCCTAAAGGAAAGTTTCTTCTGTGGACTGGTGGATTGTCTATCAGAGAAGAAAGGATATCACAATGAAACCTACACCAAGAGCTGGAAATAGTGTAAAGTTTTGGTTCCAAAAAGAGATTGTCCACAGATGGCAGTTCCATTTATTAGATACACCTCTACCCCGATATAACGCATTGTATTGAACTTGCTTTGATCCGCTGGTATGCGCAGCTCTCTCCCACCCCTGGAGTTCTGCTTTACCGCGTTAGATCCGAATTCATGTTATATCAGGTCACGTTATATCAGGGTAGAGGTGTACCTGAACTCATTTTGGAAGGTTTTGAGAAGTCTGAAGATTAAGATATTATGAGTTCACGTGTCTCTTATTCTATCCATCAGGGGAGGATATCATCTAAATAGATTAGATCCCTGGAATTTCAGTATGAAGCTTTTAAGTCTATGCTTCCTTATAAATGTTTTGTTCTACCACATCAACACATGGTCATTTGAAACAGCAGGGTAAGCTCTCCTTCACCTGTTTTTGGGGGAAACAGTCTATTCAGTTGTCATTATCTCCGCTAGGAGGATTGTTGAATTATGTTATCCTTTATCCTAAAATGTATCCTTCTGTAAAATTGCCTATGAATTTTTTTTTATTTATTCCCTTTTTATTCCTAAAGTTAATTTGAATGTCATTTTAATGAGCCTTTTGTATTGCTGCCGTTTTCTCTAATCTGAGGACTTTACAGGATCTGAAGCCTCATGCTATGCATATCTGTAGAAATAAATTCTATTTGGATTACACTAAAAGTTGTTAACAAACAGCTGTTGATAAGTTTTCAGAGCCCTAACAAAGGTAAGAGTGTCTAAGACTGGAATTTCTAGTAAGGTTTTGTGATTTGAATTTGCCTAGAATATGAGAAATAGAGCAAGAGAGAATGGAGTATGAATCCTGCAGAACGAATAACAGGAAATTTGACTGATGGTTTCTCTAAGACCTAGTTTAAGCACAATTTTTTGTAGCAGTATATGTGTCAGTTGAAGGTGTAATTTTTTTTATGAGCATAGTTATATGGCACAGCCTCAAGTGTGGATGCAGGTACACCAGAATAAATGTGCTTATACTGGTAGTTTATTCTCCTTCCCATATGGCCAAATTTATTCTGTCTGAATTATTGAATGATGGGAGATGAGAAAGTTAATACAGAGGTAACTGTGAAAATAATTGAAACTATTAAAATAGAGTTAGCCCAATTGTAAAAATTTTATCCAGTTTTTTTAAGTACTTGTGCACCAAGTTTTAGCCAGGAGGACATTGTAATTTGGATGCAAAAAATAAATAGTGTTGAAAAATGTTTAGTAATGGAAACACTGACACAGCCTTATCTATAGTGGCACAAATGGCGCTGTTTAAATAACTCTTTTGGGCCTTAGTTACTGACTATACTTAAGTCCCAATTTTTATTTTCTTTCCTAAGTGTGGTGCTATAAAAATGAAGTGTTAATTGTTTTTGTAAAGTGCCCACTGATTACTCTAGAAATTTTTAAGTAATGGCACAAATTCTGACCCTTGGAAAACAAATGTTTTCCTATAAGTGGGTAATTTACAATGCCACAAGCAGAGGAAAGAACACAAAAAAGCAAGAAACAAAATGAATACAGTAATGCAATGGTGTGCTTTTCTATGCGGTAAAATAAGCAAGTACGTATGGAGAAAATTGTTTGAGTGTTATGGTGAATAATCAGAGATGTAATTACTGGAGCTATTAAATGGCAATTTCCAAGAGTTTTTGCAAAATGTGAATTCAAGTTGAAAGATATCACTGTTTGTATGGGGCTGTATCACTCCAACATAACAATAAGATACTCAATTACTTTATTGGTTTAAGTGAGGAAAGGCCAGATCTTGATCCAGCAAAACAATATAAAGACTTGGGCTAGCCATCAGAGTACATACTTAATGGGTCGGGTAGAATTTTACTTGGATGGCTTGCCTGAGCTGCCATCCATGCCACTGGAGCCACATTGGTATTTTTAGCATACCTGCTCTAGCAGAACTATTCTGTCTACCCATGCTGGGAAGAACCCTCCCAGCTTCTGTTTAGATATACCCTTACTCTTAGGTTCTTTTTCCCCCCTCAGAGTCCCCCCTCTAGCTCCATACCACTAGCTATCCAGGCAGGGACTAGTACCCATTCCTCCCATGTTTAGTTCTAGGGATGCCAGGCATCTGGTTTTTTATCAGAACAACCGGTCAAAAAGGGACCCTGGTGGCTCTGGTCAGCACCGCTGACTGGGCCCTTAGAAGTCTGGTCGGCGGCACAGCGGGACTAAGGCAGGCTCCCTGCGGCTCCCAGAAGCAGCAACATGTCCCTCTGGCCCCTGCACCCTGAACCCCTTCCTCCAGCCCAGAGCCTCTGCCTGGAGCCCCCACTCCCTCCTGCAGTCCAACTGTTCCCCCAGCCCCAAGTCTCCTCCTGCACTCAAACACCTCAGACCTAGCCTGGAGCCCCCTTGTGCATCCCAAACCCTGTATCCCTGGCCCCAGCCACAGCCTGCAACCCTAGCTGGAACCCTGAACCTCCCACCCCAACCGCCTGCCCCAGCCCAGAGCCCCCTCCCACATTCCGAACCCCTCGGCTCCACCCCCAGCCCAGTGCCCCCTTCCGCACCCCAAACGCCTCATCCCTGAACCCACCCCAGGGCCCAAACTCCCAGCTGGAGCCCTCATCCCCTTCCACACCCCTGCACCAGCCTGGTGAAACTGAGCGAGGATGTGGGAAAGCGAGCAATGGAGAGGGGGAATGGAGCAAGCAGGGGTGTGGCCTCGGGTGGAGCAGGGAATGGGGCAAGGGTGTTTGGTTTTCTGCAATCAGAGTTGGCATGGGGATATAGAACAGTTTTTCACTGCTGAGATGACCATCAGGAGCTTCTGAAGGTTTAATCCCTAATTCTAGGTGTCCTAGAGAATTGAATTGCATGCAGTATGTTAAAAAGGCTTTTCATGCTGCTATTTGATTCATTTTGTATTTGTATTACTCAGTCAATACTACAGATGTGGTTTTTTTAAAATGTTACTAATTCATACTAGAATAATAAATGTACTGCTCAACATTACAGTAGTAGTTGTGAAGCTGAGGTATTTATATCAATTTATCATAAAAATAAAACAGCATGCCTGTACATTCTTAGCAAGTATTCTATGTTACTGAGTAAAAATTACCAACCTGCAACTGTTTTTATGCAAGAATACAAGAGAGGTCATGAACATTAACATGCTATAGCAGGAAAGCAGAAACTCGCTACTAGTAAATAGTGTACTACAGGTGACAATTAATGAATAATACATTCTGTGCCATTTGTTCTGGGCAGCTAAAAATTAACTGAAGACCAACAGTTATTTTCCTTTTGCACAAAGGCTTAATTTGTAACTTTGAATTTTTGTAATAAAACTGAAAAAGGTAGTATCACTTTGGAATTCAGTTGTGCAACTTTCATTGCCTATGTTTTTGTAAGACAGACTACTAGAGAATAATTAGGCTGTAACAGTTACTTTTTTCACATGTTCTGGAATTTTCTATTATATTTGGAAACAATGTATTATAAAACCTACCTGTCTTGAAACTAAAAAGCTTTGGAAATGTATTACTACAGAGAATGACAAATGACTAGAGTGAAATTTTGCGCATATAGCCAGATAAACTTTTATCTTCAGGGCATGAGTGACTGTCAACAATCTGTCCAACCCACTTTAATCTGTTCCCATACCTCAGTTTCCATTCCAGTTTTAACATTTGATTTAGCTCAAGCCAGAAATGTTTTGACACCTATCTGAAGCCACTGAATTGTATTGATTTTATGTGATCAGCCATTGTTTTAAGCAACATAAAATTCATAGTAATTTAATTTTGGTGTAGAAGAAAGAAACTTCTGCATGTATTAAAGCAGCAGTAATAGAAAATAAACAACCTATTAACAAATAGATAATGAATACATTATTAAAAAAAACATAGGCAGATTATTGAATCCCTAGCCTATTAGTTTTCTTTATGTGTGCACCCTGGGTAGACTAGTACATTGAATTTAAGAGATGTTGCTATCCACCATTAAAGAGGTAAGCTTTCTTTTCATACCTTGCAATTAATACATTGACTGTTTCTATATGTCATCAAATAAACAGGAGACCATTCATTCTGTGCTTTATGTAGCAATGTAGCTGTCCATCTAGCCCAGTATCCTGTCTACCGACAGTGGCTAATGCCAGGTGCCCCAGAGGGAGTGAACCTAACAGGTAATGATCAAGTGATCTCTCTCCTGCCATCTATCTCCACCCTCTGGCAAACAGAGTCTAAGGAAACCATTCCTTACCCATCCTGGCTAATAGCCATTAATGGACTTAACCTCCATGAATTTATCCAGTTCACTTTTAAACACTGTTATAGACCTAGCCTTCACAACCTCCTCAGGCAAGGAGTTTCACAAGTTGACTGTGCACTGTCTGAAGAAGAACTTCCTTTTATTTGTTTTAAACCTGCTGCCTATTAATTTCATTTAGTGACCCCTAGTTCTTGTATTACGGGAATAAGTAAATAACTTTTCCTTACCTAATTTCTCCATCACTCATGATTTTATATACCTCTATCATATCCCCCCTTAGTCTCCTCTTTTCCAAGCTGAAAAGTCCTAGCCTCTTTAATCTCTCCTCATATGGGACCCGTTCCAAACCCCTAATCATTTTAGTTGCCATTCTCTGAACCTTTTCTAGTGCCAGTATATCTTTTTTGAGATGAGGAGACCACATCTGTACGCAGTATTCGAGATGTGGGCGTACCATCGATTTATATCAGGGCAATAATATATTCTCCTTATTCTCTATCCCCTTTTTAATGATTCCTAACATCCTGTTTGCTTTTTTGACTGCCTCTGCACACTGCATGGACATCTTCAGAGAACTATCCACGATGACTCCAAGATCTTTTTCCTGACTCATTGTAGCTAAATTAGCCTCCATCGCATTGTGTGTATAGTTGGGGTTATTTTTTCCACTGTGCATTACTTGAAATTTAGTGTGGATAAATGTAATTTGCCATTTTGTTGCCCAATTACTTACTTTTGTGAGATCTTTTTGAAGTTCTTCACAGTCTGCTTTGGTCTTAACTAGCAAGAGCTGGGGAAAGAGCTGAGCTGGGGGCGGACTGGGATGGAGAACACATCTCTCTCCTGCTCTGTCTCTAAGAGAGGCCTGGCTGGCTATGGCCAAGGAAACCTTCAGTCTACTGCATGCCAGAGTCTCCCCGAGGGAAGATAGGCCTGACACAGGACAATTGTTTGAATTGTCACCGGTGACTCAACTGCTAGTGTTGAGTAAGGGTTTATCTACAAAGTGCCAGCAAAGCACATTAGAGGGTGTGTGACTTGTAGTGCTGCATTCTAACTGCCCTCATGTAGACCCTGCTGGTGTGAACTAAAAGGTACCTAATTCACGTTCCTGTAGGCCTACAAGTTACTGCTATAATATGGTTGCCTACAAGACTATGTTCATGTGAACTAGGTATCTTTTTGGACTCTCCAGCAGAACAGTTCACGCATAACACATTAG
The DNA here is from genome assembly GCF_016161935.1 of Mauremys reevesii. Classification (NCBI taxonomy): domain Eukaryota; kingdom Metazoa; phylum Chordata; order Testudines; family Geoemydidae; genus Mauremys; species Mauremys reevesii. Next base: position 185,783,221 of record NC_052624.1, on the reverse strand, counting down.
AGCTTTATAAACACCCCTCTGGCGTGCTTTGCCAGTGCCATGTAGACAACCCCACCCCGAGTCATACACTGTGATTCAGCACCAGTGTCTAGTTAAGATTGGATCATGGGTGAGTGTAACCTGGCTAAACCTTAACCTAGACATGACTGAAGTGGTGGTGGTAGATTGGGGTTTGAAACAGGACTACATTAACATGAGCTAGGTACCTTTTAGAGCACACTAAGAGGGCTTATGAGGGACAGAGTGCAACACATTAGCATGCTTTGCCATGCCATGTAGATAAGCCCTCAAATACCTAATAAGTGCATAAATACGGACTTATGTACCTAACTTTAGGCATTCACATTAGGAAATTTTGGCCTAAACATTTGAGAGACATAAGGGCTTAACCCACCAGGAGCTTCTGACTTCCTGGGTCTATGTCAAAGTGACCATCCCTTCTGCCAAGGAAGGTTTTATGTGGCTTACATGGGAGCTCAGGAGACCCATTTTTGGCTTGGCTGAGGGAGTTACATGTGCTACATCTTCAGTGGCTGAGCACGATGACTTCACAGTGTACCTGCCATCTGCCTACTCAGGAAGAAATCCTGGGCGTCTAAGATAGGCTGGACTGAGCATGGGACCTGAATCCTAGCCTAAAAATTTCACTCACAGGTCTGAGTATTCTATTTGAAAATATTTTATTTTGTCAACAGATGAGAAACAATGAATTATATTTAATAAATAAAAGCTACTACAATCCTCTTTGTTTTCTGTCACATGTTAACCACTTTTTAGTTTGTGCCACCAGTCTGTGTCTACAAAGGGCAGATAGAGTGCAGCATGTGAGAGCTCTCTACAAATCACACCCTTACAGTGTGCTTTGTCAGCGCCATCTAGACAAGCTCTAAGTCTGTTGCAGATGGTGCCCATCCGGAAAAGGGAGACAGCTCTAAAAACCTTCTGTTACCTTAGACCCAACTGAGAGCCCGTTAGAGGTTTGTCCCAATCTTAGAAGCAATCTGGTCACACAGCCTTGACAAAGGGTGGGTACAAATTTTTGGAGAGTGTAAAATTTATTCTATGTTAACAAGATTTCACCCAGTTCATAATGTTATGGGTTGAGTTAAAACCTCATGGAGACCACTATATGTGAACACAGACTTCATTTAACATAACTGCAAGGATAAGCTCCCACCTAAGAGGGAAAAAAAGTATGTGAATCCACCCAGAATCTTTTGGTGTGTGTGCGCGCGTAGACAAATACTGGGAGAGTATGCAGTTTGGTAGCCATGTTGGTCCCAGGTAGGTGAGGTTATATCTTTATTGGACCAACTTCTGTTGGTGAGAGAGAGGGAAGCTTTCAAGCTTATACAGATCTCCTCCTCAGGTCTGGGAAACTAACTCAGTGTCACTGCTAAATACAAGATTTGAACAGATTATCAGTCATAAGTAGTTAACACATATTTCAAGATGAAGGTGAATCATCTCTCTCACCAACAGAAGTTGATCCAATAAAATATATTGACCTCACCCACCTTGTGTCTCTTAGAAACTGGGAGAGAGAGACATAGACAGCTGGAAGAGCAGCTGAAAGCATGGTGTCTGCTCCTAGAAGAAACCTGGGGAGAAGTTTTTGGGTCAGAGGTGCAAGCTAAAAAGAGTTTTCTTTGTGCTGTGAGCAAAAAAGCTGTGTGCTGCTCTTTGATTCATTCTGTGTTCAGAGACACAGGACTTTACATATTCCTTGTAAATAATAAACAAGATTGTATCAAAGAAATACCTGACTCTCACCAGTTTCTCCTCCTAACTGGAACATTCTAAGGCCCCAGATCTTTGACTAGCTGCTCGGGTTAAAAAGGAGCAGCGTTAAGATGTCAGTATTCCCATTGCCACAGTTTTCATCTTAAATAAAGACCCAGTGCTTGACTGGATCACAGTGTCCCCAGTCCACAATAGTTTTTAGTTTGATTGTTCTCTATATGTGGAACTGTTAGTCCACTCTTCTTAATGGTTCTATACAACGTAACTACATTTACTCTTATCTTATTCCATGTAAATTCTAACAGCATTCTCTGGACACAGCTTGAAATTTTATCTGTGATAATTTTAGAAATGTTTTGAAACAAAGGTGTTTCAGGCAAGATGTTAATTTTGACTGCGTCAACTCTCCCTGACCAAGAGATTGCATACTTCTCCCAGCATTAAATTTTTTTATTTGCTGAAGTTATGGTTTGATGTTTAAATTGTATAACTCTGGGTTACTTGACATTTCAATTAACAGGTGTCCTACAGAATTCATTAACCATTTGTACCCAAAAGGGTACTGGAGGATTGATTTCTCAAAAATCTAGCGAATTTACACTTAACATTTCATATTTATTTCAATTTAAATATGCCCATACAAGTCTCTGAGCACCCTAAATTGGCATTATAATAAACGTCCAGCAGCATTAAAATAATTCAAAGGGGAGCCAGCTAGCCATCTACGAAATAGCTCTTTTCCATCCCTTAATCATTCTAGGAAAACACCCTCAGCTCCCTCCAAAGCCATATCAAACAGTTTGCCAAAACACACATTCAGACTAAGGTTGATGAGCAAGTTCCACAGTCCTGGAGCTCTCACAGAGAATGCCTTGCCATCACTTTTTCTCTTTATAATGAGGGGGATTGAGCTTGAGTGCTTCTGCTGACTGCAACTCTGGCAGTATGGCACAGGAAGAAAGACATTCTCTTAGATACGTCCCAGGCTGTTTAGGGCTTTATACATCAAAACCAATACCTTGAACTCCATCCATAGACTAGTGGGCATCCAGTGCACATCCCAGAGCATTGGAGCCATATGCTCCCAATGAGATGTCCTATTCAATAAGCAAGTCACTGTGTTCTGAACCAGGTGCAGTCTCTGAAGTGTTTTAAGATGTTGTCCCATGTAGAGTGCATTACATTAGCCAACACTTGTGGTAACAAAGCTAATAATGGCAATGTGGCTGTAGTAGCACAGACTCCTAACTGTGTCTTACACAGGGTTGTACTGGGGTAGCTAGCCCGAGCTGGCACTTGTGCCCCCATGGTCATGCTGCTATTTTTAGCACACTAGCTTGATGAGAACTAGCATGTATACATCTACCCAAGCTGAGAAAAATAAGAGAAGAGGAGTTTTAGGTTGTGTCTACAACACTACAGAGACTACACAGGCATAGCTATGCTTGCATAACCCCATAGCGTAGACACAGCCTACACCAATTAAAGCAATTTTTCCACTGGTATAGGACACCACTTTCCCTAGCGATGGAAACTGTGTGGACGAAATCATTCTTCCATTGACATAGCTGCACCTACATCTTCCTGCCGCAGTGTATCCTACATGCCAAATGGGACTTGTGCTCCTAAGTCACGGTATGTCTGTCCTCCAGTCAGAGGTGTGCTGCAACACGTGGCCATACCTGAACTAGCTTTGATCTAGATAGCTTGAATAAGAAGAGCAGTCAGCACAAGCTTAGCTGCTCAAGTACATACTCCGGGTTCTAGGCAGGCTTGTACAGCTCATGATGCCACGGATTCACTACTATTGTAATTCCAGCTAGCCAAATAGTTCAGGTATGTGTACAAATGCTGCAGTCCCATCTTTGATAGCATTTTAAACATATCCTGAGTGGTGGCTGGGCCACTTAGGGTATGTCTACAATGTAGCTGGGAGCGAGCCTCTCAGCCTGGGTAGGCAAACTTGCAGTAGCTCTGCTTGAGCTAGCATGTTACAAATAGTGGTGTGGATGTTGCAGCTCTGGTGCAGGCATGTGTTAGCCACCTAAGTCCAAGTCCTCCAAGACCACTGGGTCTGAACTCAGGCAGCTAACCCGAGTCTGTCTACCCATTTTGGGAGGCACGATCTGAGCAGTAGTGCAGACAGATGCAACTTAATAGAGGTGATTGAGACATTGCATTCTGTGGAACCAGGATTTTACCCCAAGGATTAACATCCTCCTCTTGCTCAGCTCTAATTTTGTTACTGATGTGCCTTTCATAGGGTTTTTTTATTATTATTTTCGTACCCTCATTTATTTGCCATCTGCTATTATTTTTTCATTCACTCTTCATCAGTTTCTACTTATTGGGCATCATCTTTCATGTTAAACATCAGATAACTATCGCAAGCAACTGGAGTAGTTATTCCCCCATCCCCTTTTATTGGTCCCCTTTTCAACAAGAATGATGCAGGAAGCTGAGGAAGAGTTATAATGGAAATTCCCATCTGTTATTTTCTGTCCATCTAAGTGCTCATGTACTTTCACTCAGGGTATGTCTACACTACAAGAGTAGTTCGATTCAACTTAATTCGAATTTGTGGAATCGACCTTACGAAGTCGAATTTGTGTATCCACACTAAGGACACTAATTCGACTTTGTGATTCCACACTAACGGGGCCAGCGTCGACTTTGGAAGCTATCCCACAGTTCCAGCACTCCCCGCTGCCCATTGGAATTCTGGGATTTCCCCCCAATGCATGCTGGGGGGGAAACTGTGTCGAGGGTGGTCTTGGGTAACTGTCAGCATTCAACCGTCACTCCCGCCGGCGGGAAATCAGTTCGCGCACTTTTCCTGTTAGTGACAGCGCGGACGCCACAGCACTCCACTGCGATCATGGAGCCCGCTGCGATCATCGCTGCACTTATGGCCGTTGTCAACTCCTCGCACCTTATCGTCCACCTCTTCAACAGTCAGATGCTGAGAAATCGGGCGAGGAGGCTCCGGCAGCGCGGTGAGGACATGAAGTCTCAGAGTGGCACAGACCTCTCAGAAAGCACAGTACGCCGCGCCATGGAGATCATGGTGGCAATGGGTCATGTTCATGCTATGGGACGGCGATTCTGGGCCCGGGAAACAAGCACGGACTGGTGGGACCGCATAGTGCTGCAGGTCTGGGATGAATCACAGTGGCTGCGAAACTTCAGGATGCGTAAGGGCACTTTCCTTGAACTCTGTGACTTGCTGTCCCCTGCCCTGAAGCGCAAGGACACCCGCATGCGAGCAGCCCTGAGTGTGCAGAAGCGAGTGGCCATAGCCCTCTGGAAACTTGCCACGCCAGACAGCTACCGGTCAGTAGCGAACCACAATGGCGTGGGCAAATCTACCGTGGGGGTTGCTGTGATGCAAGTAGCCAACGCAGTCGTTGAGCAACTGCTCTCAAAGGTAGTGACCCTGGGAAACGTCCAGGTCATCATAGATGGCTTCGCCGCGATGGGATTCCCAAACTGCGGTGGGGCTATAGATGGGACTCACATCCCTATCCTGGGACCGGCCCACCAGGCCAGCCAGTATATTAACCGAAAGGGCTACTTTTCAATGGTGCTGCAAGCAGTTGTGGACCATAGGGGACGTTTTACTAACATCAACGTCGGGTGGCCGGGCAAGGTTCATGACGCGCGTGTTTTCAGGAACTCTGGTCTCTTTAGACGCCTGCAGGAAGGTAGTTTCTTCCCGGACCACAAAATAAGTGTTGGGGATGTGGAGATGCCTATAGTGATCCTCGGGGACCCAGCCTACCCGCTAATGCCCTGGCTCATGAAGCCCTATACAGGTGCCTTGGACAGTGACAAGGATCTCTTCAACTACCGGCTAAGCAAGTGCAGAATGGTGGTGGAGTGTGCTTTCGGACGTCTCAAGGGGAGATGGCGAAGCTTACTGACTCGCTCGGATTTCAGCGAAAGCAATATCCCCATTGTTATTGCTGCTTGCTGTGTGCTCCACAATCTCTGTGAGAGCAAGGGGGAGACCTTTATGGTGGGATGGGAGGTTGAGGCAAATCGCCTGGCTGCTGATTACGCTCAGCCAGACACCTGTGCAATTAGAAGAGCCCAGCGGGAAGCGCTGTGCATCCAGGAGGCTTTGAAAGCTAGGTTCCTCAGGGAGCGGGGTAACCTGTGACTGTTCAGTTTCTTTACAGAGAAGCTGAACCTGCCCCTGCTTCAGTTACTGTTGACTTTCTTCTGCGGTGACATACCCCGTTCACCACGTTTCCCCCCTTCCAACACACGTTTAAAAATAAAGTTAATGGAATATTTTTAATTAGCAACATTTTCTTTACTAATGAATTCGCGTTAAAGGGTTGAAACAGGGACGCAGACTGTGGTGGGTAGGGTGTGCAGTGATGTTCAGACCGCTTCTACACTCGAGGAATGACAGGCTCCTGCCCCTAGAGCGGTCTGCACTGCCGGACTGGTTGTTTCAACGGAGACTGCCATCCCTCCTTTTCGGGACTCTGTGTGCGGGGGCTATGTGGCCTTGTGGTGGGGGAGGACTGGGGGCAGGACGTTTACAGGTGGGTGTGAAGGAAGGGGTGAGGGGTGCAGGCTCGGGGTTGGGGCATAGGAAGGGGTGAGGGGTGTGTGGGAAGGGGGAGGAGGTGTAGGGGGATGAGGGCTCTGGCTGGGGCTGAGGGTTTGGGGCATTGGAGAGGCTCAGGGCTATGGTGGAAGGGCAGGGTAAGGGCAGCCTGCCTTGCCATTTTTGTTTGGCAGGTGCTAGGACCCTGGGGCACCAGACAGCATTTTTGCGGGGAGCCGCTCTACTGTCAGGCAAGTACGGAGCGCGGCGGGGCGGGGGGGAGACCCGTGGGGGCCAGGGCCCGATCCAGGCAGGAGCGGGGGAGAGACCCAGTTCCAAATATAGCTGGAGCAGGGCACCTTCCGCCTATGCACAGAACATGAAAAACACCTCCCAGACTGACCAGGGTGCCTAGTGACTGCACTATGTGTGTGTGACCTGCTGTAGATCCTGCCCCCGTGTATGTATCCAGGTAATGGTGACCGTCCTATGCAATTACCAAAACCCTCCCCCCCTTCACACAAAGTCTTCTGTAAAGAAACATGACGGAAACAGTAATGAACAGCAAACTATTTTTAATAATCAACTACACAGTGAGGGAACGAAACTGGGATTTGGGCTTGGGTGATCCAGGAAGGGAAGGACTTCTCAAAATTTAGCGAATGAGAGCTTTTTGGTATTTGAGCACTCTGCTGGGGTGGAGTGACAGTTTTCACGGCCCCTGGCGCACCTCCTTCTTGTTATTTTGGGTGAGGGGGGTATGGGACTTTGTGGCGGGGGAGGGCGGTTGCAGATACACTGCAGGGGGGCTCTGTCCTCCTGCCTGCGGTCCTGCAGAACACCCACAAGGCGCCTGAGCGTGTCCGTTTGCTCCCTCATTAGTCCAAGCAGCGTTTGAGTCGCCTGCTGGTCCTCCAGACGCCATCTGTCCTCCTGTTCGCTGTGTGAGCGCTGCTGCTGGGAGAGGTTCTCCCTCCACTGGCTCTGCTGGGCCGCCTTGGCTCGGGAGCAGCCCATAAGTTCTGCGAACATCTCGTCCCGTGTCTTTTTCTTGCGCCGCCTAATCTGCGCCAGCCTCTCTGAGGGGCATGCTGGAGCAGGTTGGGATACAGGTGCAGCTGTGTGATGGGAAAAAGGGATTGACTTCCTTATAAAGATACATTTCCGCAAAGAGGAAACATAGTCTAGTCAGTCTCTGTGAACAAGACCATGCACAGCACTCACTCAGGGAAAGTTCGAATTTTCGGAATTCGCTTTCATTGCCTGGGGGATTGCACTGCAGACCAGACAAGCGGGGCGGGACAGCAGAATCCGTGGAGCAGCCAGGCATGGTAAGCCAAAAACTTTTGGCTGCTTAAAAGTCAATGTATACCACTGTCCTCTTGCTACAGGCAATCCTGAAAGCATAAACTCTGCCCCTGTTGCACCCCCTCGCGTCTGTTCCCTGTGAAAGATCCCTGTATAATGCCACTCTGCAGCCTCCACCACGTGGCTGTAAAGTGACGCTCATTGTTATGCAAAGGAACAGTGAAGCACTCCCAATACTAATAGTACACAAATTACTGTAATTAAATGCAGGAGTCTCCGAGCGAGATCACCCTGAGGAGGGTCACTGAGGCAGATAGAGAGCGCATGCTGCGTGAAAGCCAGCACAAACCAGGGGCCTATGCTGCCATGTTCGTGGAGGCAATGCTCCCAGAATACCTCATGAAAGCCTGGCGCGGAAAAGTGTGCTACCACGGAGCACCCAATAAGGCAGCTCTCCCCAGGAACTTCCTGCGGAGGCTTTTCGATTACCTGCAGGAGAGCTTCTTTTTTTCTTTTTCCTTCTGGGGGTGGGGGTGGGGGTACATTGACAAGCTATGCCCTGAACCACCGCGGACAATGTGTTTGACTGTACAGGTATTGGGAGCTCAGCCAAGAATGCAAATGCTTTTTGGAGACTGCAGAAACTGTGGGATAGCTTGCGTCCTCAGTCCCCCCTCCCTCTCTCCATGAGCGTCCATTTGATTCTTTGGTTTTCCATTACGCTTGTCACGCAGCAGCGTGCTGAGTCTCTGCTACGCTGTCTGTCTGGAGATTTTTTAAAAATACTTTGGACCAGGCGTAACATTACAGTAATTCCCCTAATTAGATGCGGGAGTCGCCGAGCGAGATCACACTGAGGAGGGTCACTGAAGGAGATAGAGAGCGCATGCTGCGTGAAAGCCAGCACAAACCAGGGGCCTATGCTGCCATGTTCGTGGAGGCAATGCTCCCAGAATACCTCATGAAAGCCTGGCGCGGAAAAGTGTGCTACCACGGAGCACCCAATAAGGCAGCTCTCCCCAGGAACTTCCTGCGGAGGCTTTTCGATTACCTGCAGGAGAGCTTCTCGGAAATCTCCCAAGAGGATTTCTGTTCCATCCCCATATATATTGACCTTCTTTTCACATAGTTAATATTCCTGTTCTGTTAGAAAATTTTTTTGCATGTTTAAAGCACTTACCGATTGATCCTTCCCCTGATTCAGGGTCCGGGGTAACGGCTGGGGAGGGTTGGTAGGGGATCTCAGTGAGGGTGATGAAGAGATCCTGGCTGTCGGGGAAATCAGCGTTGTAAGCGCTGTCGACTGCCTTGTCCTCCTCATCTTCCCCGTCCGCGAACATCTCTGAGGAACAGTCCGTTGACAGTATCCCATCCTCAGAGTCCACGCACACTGGTGGGGCAGTGGTGGCAGACCCACCGAGAATGGCATGCAGTGCCTCGTAAAACCGGCATGTCTGGGGCTGGGCTCCGGAGCGTCCGTTTGCTGCTCTGATTTTTTGGTAGCCTTGTCTCAGCTCCTTGACTTTCACGCGGCACTGCGTTGTATCCCGGCTGTATCCTCTGAGTGCCATGGCTTTGGAGACCTTCTCGTAGGTCTTTGCATTCCGTTTGTTGGAGTGCAGCTCCGAAAGCACAGACTCATTGCCCCACAGAGCAATGAGATCCAAGACTTTCTGGTCAGTCCTTGCTGGGGCCCTCTTTCTAGTCTGAGATTGCATGGACACCTCTGTTGGAGAGCTCTGCATCGCTGCCAGTGCTGCTGAGCTCGCCACGACGTCCACACAGGAAATGAGATTCAAACTGGCCAGACAGGAAAAGGAATTCAAATTTCCACGGGGCTTTTCCTGTGTGGCTGGTCAGAGCATCCAAGCTCGGACTGCTGTCAAGAGCGACAACAGAGTGGTGCACTGTGAGATAGCTCCCGGAGCTACTAAGGTCGATTTGCATCCACACCTAGCCTAATTCGACATGGCCATGTCGAATTTAGCGCTCCTCCCCTCGTCGGGGAGGAGTACAGAATTCGAACTAAAGAGCCCTCTGTCGAATTAAATGGCTTCCTGGTGTGGACGGGTGCACGGTTAATTCGAGTTAATGCTGCTAAATTTGAATTCAAGTCCTAGTGTGTGTGGACCAGGCCTGAGTTTTCATCTCTCTTTTAGAGTAGAGAAGTATTGGAAAAACTGGATCTAGTAGCCATTGGAGTATAATTTTTGATGCTTTCCATAATGCAGACATTTTGTGCTGATTTTGGTGAAATTTCACATGTAAATCTTTGTCTATTACCAGCTCTAGGCTGGGGGGAAGGAATAGAGTCCTATATGTGTTTTTCTATATTGTTAAATAACTCTTTAACCAAGGAACTATTCCTCCTGCTTTTCCAAACACCCATTTAAACCTGATTCTCCTCCCACCCCAACCTAATACCTGTTTTGACATACATTTCTCTCTCTCTGCTCCAGTGGTGTTATGTAGTGTTCCAGATCACTCTCTCTCTCTCTCTCTCTCTGCTCTTTCTCCTTCCGAGCTTCCAGCACAGTGATGTTGTCTTTCAAATTGGAAACTTCCCTCTTCACTGCTAAAATCTTGGAGACTAAATGAGTTCAGGGCCTGGAATTCAGAGTGCAACTTTTTGATATCAGCTGTAGTGCCCCATTGATTTTATTCAGTGTTATCTGTTTTGCTTTGGGGGGCGGACACATGCTTTTAATGGCAGAGAAGCCTCCTTAAACAGCAACTTTTTTTTAGGTATATTTTTCCTGAGGTATGAATCTTCTGACATGCTATGCTGTAATTTGCTTTGAGGGAGATGTTAACCACTGACCTCCAATGCACTTATTCTACTGTCCCCTCAGCTGAGGTAATCAGGCTGCCAACTTAGTCATTTCCCCCCTTCTTCTTTAAATATGCTGTATGAGCCTTTACCAGTGAAGGCAAGGCTGAAATATGTTTTGCACTTGGAAATGGAAAGTGAGGTAGTTAATTCCTGATATGCCAGGGACTCACTCTTGAGACAGGAGGAGCGCTAGGCAGGGGGATAGGGGCAATCCCCCACGCCCTGACCCTGCTCTCCGGCAGGAGCGCTGGGTGGGCGGAATGGGTCGTAGTGGGGGGGTGTCACAATTGGCTGGGGCCCCTGGGCATGGACCCCATTGGCCCAGTGGCTAATGTGCCACTAGTTGCATGGAAAGTACCAATGAAATTAGGCACATAAGCACTTAAAGGGCCAAAAGAAGCCTTGGCACTGTTGTACTAAGCCTACATGGAAAAGCATTTGTGTGAAATTTTTGTACCTGGGGCTCTGTGTGTTTTGGGGGAGGACTAGGATAGGCAAGGAAAGTGGAGCTAAGGAATAAGGCCTTTTCCTGTTAAGCTGTGGAAGTTCCCATAGAATTTCCTACTGCACTTAGTACCCATATTGTTGGTACTAAATAATTCATCAGAAAATGCAGTGACATTTTTGATGGAAAAGTGTCAATGAAGCGTTTTGTGAAAGCAGCAAAGAGTCCTGTGGCACCTTGTAGACTAACAGATGTATTGGAGCATCCGACGAAGTGGGTATTCACCCACGAAAGCTCATGCTCCAATACGTCTGTTAGTCTATAAAGTGCCACAGGACTCATTGCTGCATTTACAGATCCAGACTAACATGGCTACCCCTCTGATAATGAAGCATTTTGACTTCCTTTCTTCATTTCAGTAATGGCAGTGTTCCATTTCATTTTGACTTTTATATTATGTTAAAATTATTATAGTATTGTGACCTCGCCCCGCATTAAGCAGTGCAGGCTGTTGTCTGGCTTGTAGGAAAAGGTGTATGGCCCGTTTAAGGACTAGATAGTCTAAGAGTGACTTGCTGCTGCAGCTTCAGCCTGGATGAGTCTGAGGATACTGGCCCATCCCCACTCCAGGTGATGGGAAAAGAGGGGAAACTGTTTAGGTTCATATCTGTTCAGGAAAAGCCCTGTACTCCCTGACATTTAGGAATAAAATTGCAGCCTAATTAAACCACATTCAGTATCTCATGTCCTTTTTCCAGCACCAATGGACAAAAAAAGTTTATAATATATTTTATTTAACAAAAGGATTTTTTCAGAATTTGTTCTGCAAAAAATTGAGAAATTTTAACTTTTTTGTTCTGTCAGATTGAAAACAAATTTTGAAACCATTTCCTGCAGGATGGAAATTGTTTTCCAACCAGCTATATTACTAAGTAACTTGAAAATCTTAACACAGTGTTTCCCCAAATGTGAGGCTTGCCTGCTGATGGAGGGACCAGATGAAGGGGTATGAATAGAAAGTTGTTTTCCAGTCTGTTTTCATTTGGTGTGGAGAAAAACTTCAAAACATGATGCAGTGTAACATTTCAACAATATCTGCCTGGGTTTGCAGATAACCTGAAATAGTAATTGAGGTTATGAACTACCTCATTCATTTCAGTAGGTGTAACTTTCTTTTCATGTCAACATTGTTAATTATATCACTGCTCATTAAAGTGTGCAAGGAAGTATCAAAATATCAAGCTCTATATCAGTATTTCCCAAAGGGTATAGGAGGAGCCATGGAATGGGTCTGGGCACTGGGCATAGAAGACGTAAATTAAAATGGTTTGAGCTTTAACAACATACAATAGGTTTTCAGAGCTGGCATGATAGGTTTCATTTTCCAGTGGGATAGGGTCAGGGCTGGGGACTGAGTTTTCAGAACTTGAGGAAACTGTTCCAACTTTTCTCCGAGGAAGATGAACAGGAGAATAGGGCTCCTGGGGGGGAGCTTTGCTGCAGGTGGAGGAATTGGAGTCCAAGCCACAAGTAGAGGAAATGGCCCATCCCTTTGTAAGGGATAATTCAAGATCTATTGGATTTCCCTTGTTACGTTTGAGGGCCATGCCCTCCACTGCCAGGGAGAAGCCACCCCTAACAGTGACTTTCTTCCCCTGCTTCCCTTTCCACTGCTGCCCTTAATGACATAATGTGGAAATTATATGGACTATAATATGGAAATTAGGTGCAGTCACGCTGCCTGGTTTGGGTATGAGAATGCCAAATTCAGGACAGACTGTAGGAAATAAGGCAAACACAACCCCAAAGTGGTGGTTTATTCTATCATTAGAGGTCACCAAGCCAGTAAAAAAAGTGAGCTCCTATATCACTATACTAGTTAACAAAGAGCCAAAACAGTCCCCTATAGGTAATCCAGCCCATATCACCAGCCAGACAATGACTTTTGTGATGTAAGATTATTAAAACCAAAAACACCGCATATAAGGTTTTTCCAATTCCAAAGAACCAGCCACACAAACCAGGTCAAAATATATTTCAGATCTTACCCAAAAACCACTCTAGTAGTCAATTCTTTAGTAACCAAAAATGAAAGGTTTATTAATATAATAAAAAATGGAGAGAATTATTAAGAGGTTAAAATCAATCAATACACTACAGTTGATTTCAGAGTTTGTAATTAGGATAATAGCAGTGACGTTAAATCTCCTAGCTTGCAATGAGTCTCTCTGGATCACCTAAAAAGATTGGGGGTCATCCATCCTTTGTTCAAAGCTTCTCTTTGTAAGAAATCATAGTCCAGAGACGTGGAGTAGGAATGAAGACAAAGAATATCATAGTCTGCAATTTATACTACTTAGTCCAGGTGCATGGAAAATTACTGGCTCAAACATGGAGTCCTGGGTCACCTGTATCTTGCTGAGTCAGGAGGCATTCATTGCCTACATGCTGGCTGAAGAGACCTCAGGAGGGGTCCCTGGAAGAGCTGATTGTCCTTAATTGTCCTCAAGAAGGCTGGCTAACCTTGATGTAAATCTGTCTTGTGGGACGTTACCCAGAAACACAACATGTTTGAGATACAAATACATAGCAAAGTTTCATAACCTCCATCTACAATGATGATACATACATATAAACAGGATAATCATACTTAGCAGACTAGCTTTTTAGCGGATATCTTACATGACATACTTTGTACGAGATTTATCACAATTGTGCAACAGTAGTGTTGCAATTCATTAGCGTAAACATGGTCACCTTTCTTTTATACAGTATCATGGGTGCATTTGCACTTTTCAGAATGTTTCATCCTCCCATGATTCTTTCCACAGGAGAGCATAATATCGCTTTTATGGCTTAGGATTGAAGTGATTTCAACTTTCACTGGACATGAACTTGTTGTAAACATTTGTCCTGCATGTGATGTTTGCTGCATCATAGGGACACAGTGTGTTTTGACATTATATTTAGCTAGTAATAAATACATTATTCTCAAGCTCTCTGTAGTGGAAAAAGTTGGCATAAAATAAATACATTTGATAAGTCACTATTTAAGAAAGTGGTATTTAAAAAAAAACAATTTAATAGTAGCGTCATTTAATTTTAGAAGGCTAACTGCTTAGTGTACATGGTTGGCATCTTTTATTTGGAATGTATATGGTTTTTCTGTTTCCATTGACGTTTGACAGCATTATCACTTAGTATTTTAAAGGTAATTACTTTAATTTCAGTTTTGATTTTGCTGTACTTCTGAACTGTTGAGCACTTTGAATTATTGCTACTTGTGGCCTCAAATTTGAATTATATGCATTACTTTGTATACTTGACTATGCTAAATGTTTTGGATGAAAGCTATGCCATTAACATAGCTGTCTTCTTCCTTATGCTTCTTAAACATATTGGGCCATATTCTCCACTCAGTTACATCAGTTTTATACTGTTGCTCCATTGATTTCAGGGGACTTGCATTGGCATAAAACAGATATAATGAGGTGAAAAATCACTGCCTCTTCAGTGTTTGCAAACCTGCAGACCAGGGAGTCAGAACGAGATCTCCCTGTAAAAGAGAAATGTAAAACTTTTGATAAACTGTTAAAGCCCTATGAACATTTATAGACCATTATATCCTCCTTTAGGTGCCTTCTCTGTTCACCTCACGATGCTAGCACCACCATCACATGTGATTTGTGGACTTGGAAATAGAGAATTTCCTATAGTTCACATAACATTAATTGGCATGACTACTTGTGAAGTAGTCTATGGGTGAAGTCTTGACCACTTATATGTAAGAATTCCTATAGCACTTTTTTTAAATCAAGTAATCATATTAAATTTGTTTTTAACTGGTCACCATTTCTATACATCTTTTCATGAATAAACTCAGTAATTATTTTTATATATATATATGATATAATCAGAATGATAATAGTTCAAGGAGGTGTGCCAAACCAAACACAATTGAAAGAGGGAATATTAATATTTTATAACTGCATATTTGTATCCCTTCTATTACACATGCTATCTAAAGGGTGCTTTTGAATATCCTCATGTTCATTACAAAATTATGTAAAGCAAGTAGTCAAAATTTTGGGAGTCTAGTTAGGCATGTAAGCCTTCCTTTCTCTCTGAATGGTCAGTGCATGAATAAAACATAATGCTTTTAATAAAATAAAAATTCGTAAAACGTAGTGAGTTAATAAGACATCCTAAAATATATGCAAAGCGATCAAGCTTGGATTAAAAGCATCTGTGTACTTGTCAATAAGGAATTGTGATGAGTTCAGTGGTATCATATTGACTGTGTATTAATACATGGTATCCTATTGGACCATCAGCTGATTGTTTAGAATGTAAATGAATCTGTTGATGGATCCAGTGACTGATGGCTTAAATTCCAATTAATCAATTGCTTCATCAGTTTCTTAATTCAGATCAAATATCTCTTGAGCGCACACACAGTTCTTTCAGCGGTATTAAGAGAAATTAATGCTTTAGAACTAATTTTCATCAATCTCTTATAAATGCCAATATGTTTTTCAGCTGTGTCCCAAGTGATGACATTATAACTTAAATGTTCGGGATATATTACAGTTCTTCTTTCCTGGTAGCATTCAAAACTGAACTTTACCTCTCCCAGTGGAAATGAAACTGTGTACTCAAACACGACATTTCAGTGCTGCTATTCATCTTGTCATCTGTTTAAAATTTTCATGTATATAGTCATTTAAAGCATATAAATGATTTAAAAATTAAGATGATGGTAAGCGATCTAGTACTAGATATGCAAAGTCTGTGTCTATTTTTCTTTTGTCGGGTGTATATAGAATCTAGCAATGTGTCTCTTTTTCAGTATTCTGATTCTGACCCATAGCAACCAGGCTGGTAATATTACAAGTCAATTTATAACAGTTTATGACAGTTTCACGTGACCTATTTCACAATGACCCATCAGTTAATTCTTCAACATTTGACATACTCTTCAGTGTGACACTTATACCAGTTGATCTTAATTTGATTGCCATTAAAACCATCCTTTCCTGACAACTCTTGTCAATTATACAAAATAAAATCAAGTATTCATAAGTAGGCTGTAATAGGATACAGGCAGACAGATTTAATAATTCAGTTTTGCTGAGGCTTAGCTGGCATTTAGTTGTAGCTAATGTTCTCATTTGTAAAAAATTTATTGGATACAATTCTTCAGAGCAGTGGATGTAATATTTTTGTTTATTCTGACTCAGCTGTTGTCAGAGGAACATAGGCCATGCATAGTGGTGCAATATTGTCTCCTGTTATGTAGTGAACTAAATTTTAATCAATTATTATTAAGGATATTTTGAAGATAGTTTAAATAATGGATTTTAAAAGACTGTTAGCCAAATTCTGCTGTTACTCTGGTACACAGGTGTAACTGAGAGCAGAATTCAGCCCTCTGCATATGTACAGTAAAGCAATATTTTTTGAGTCTTAATTCTTACTGTCTTTATAAAATATATTCTGTATACTACTATATACAATTAAGTTGCATTTTGTTTCACTGTACCTTAGTATCAACACAGAATTATTGAGTACTCTTTAACAATAATGTTAAAGTATAAAACTATGAAAATTTCCTTACAAGTGTTTCAGGTTTGCATCTGTATTTTTTTTTAAATCATGTTTGATAGCAAATCTTATTTACAACTTGTTCATATTCTGTAAGTACTGACCAAGCAGAACCCTTATTACTCTATTCTCCAGGAGAAATATGACAAGTAATGCTCTGAACCATCAGTTATATATTAACCATTACAAAAATGCAAATGATATATGCATTCGTTATTTTACTTCAGTTTATTCTCTGTCAGAACTGTTTGTTTGGGTACTTGCTCCTAGTTTTCAAAACTCTCTGGTTTGTGTATAAACTTCTTATATCCTGTACTTTTTGTTTGCTTGTGTGTGTGTGTGTGTGTGTGTGTGTGTGTGTATGTATGTTTATACAGTATTGGAGTTTGCTGTGGCTATTGGTGGGTTCACAGCTAAGACTTTGTCTATTGGTGAAATTTAAATTCATAGCTTCGTAGATTCTGAGGTCTGAAGGGAGCACTGTGATCATCTAGTCTGACCATCTGTATAATTTGGCAATAAACATCCCCAAAATAATTCTTAGAGTATATCTTTCAAAATCCCAGAATCTGCTCTAACTTATGGCAGCCTTTTACAGCCCCCAACAGGCTTCTTCACAGCCCAGAATTGCTGGAGTACTTTGTGCTGTGGCCAGTCCTCCTCCTGCCACCAGACAAGTCCCTTTTACCATGGTCACTCCCCTACACCAGGAATTGCAAGGGGTAGCAGTGAAGAGTGATGTACACCAGTCCTCCAATGCCACTTAACTGTGAGAGTTCCCCTGGGGCCTGTTCTGTCCGTTGTACAGTCCCCGTATGCCAATGGAGTTGCATGAAGAGGTTTTAATAGGGACTGGAACTGGCTCCAGATCTCCATTATGACAGACCCAAGCTTCATCCATTTAGCCATGCTGCCTTTCAGAATAAATGTGCTTAATTCTCTTCTCCCCTCCCCCTCCCTGTATCCTCTGCTGTCTAACAAATGTGTAAAATGTGTTGCATTCTCTCTAGTGGCTACTCCATGTAGAGGAGAACAGCCTACAATTGCTACCAGTTACTTTAGCTCAGGTGGCATTGGTTTGTGTTGAAGATCTAAATGTCCTGGATTTCAGACTTGTTGGTGACCCAAGGTGACAGAGTTTTTAAATTCCACTGGATGGAATTTGGGGGTGTTGTGTGTGGTTTATTATTGAATCTAAGTATGGGAATGATTATGCTGTGTCTATTTGTATTGCACTTCACAAACTGATCAATATTTAAAAAATAATGTTAGAGAGTGTACATTCTGGGCATATAAGAAACTGCTAGTACAAGGGGGAAGAATGGAAATAAATGGAGACTCGGGGCCTGATTCTGATGTTATACTGGTTTTTACAGTGATGTAACACCATTAGAGTCATAGAGTTTAACTGCAAGGGACCATTAAATCTAGTTAGACCCTGAGCATATGAGTAAGAACTAGTTAGCCAAGCATCTGAGAGAGAGAATGCTTTGTTCCAATGCAGAGCTCTCGTCCACCCTGTCCAATTTCCCATCTCCAGCCATGGAATTTGTTCATGGCCAATTTATACCAATTTGTTGTGGTGCCAATCTTGTCCTTTATCTTAAATAGCTCTTCACGCTTCCTGCTATATATTCCCCTGATGTATTCATAGCCTTTGTTTTGCTAGACTAAACAAGCCAAGCTCTTTCAATCTCCTCTCATACAATAGGTCCTTCCTTCCCCTGGTCATCTTAGTAGCTCTTCTTTACACCTGTTCCAGTTTGAATTAATCTTCCTTGAACATGGTTGATCAGAATTGTACACAGTATTCCAAATGAGGTCTTACCAGTGCCTTGTACAGTGACACTAACAGTTCTCTATCTCTATTGGAAATCCTTTGCCTGATACATCCTAGGATCAGAGTTGCTGTTTTCACTGTCACATCATATTGGTGGTTCATAGTCATCTTGTGATTGACCAACCCCAGGTCTCTCTCTCCCACTCTGTCACTTACAACTGATTAGCCTCTAGCTTGTAGCAGAAACTCTTAGTGCATGACCTTGTACTATGTACTATTGAAATTTGTCGTATTTCTGTGTCTCCACTGTTCAAGGTCATCCAGATCTTCCTGTATAATAATCCTATCCTCCTCTGTATTGACAATGCCTCCCAACTTTGTATCATCTGCAGATTTCATTAGCAGACCCCTATTTTTTATGCCAAGGCCTTTAATAAAAATATCAAATAAGATTGGTCCCAAGGCAGATCCTTGAGAAACTACACTGATAACCTCTCTCCAGTCCAGTAATTCACCTTTCAGCACAATCCGTTGCCTTCTCCCCATTAGCCAGTTAATTTGTAACTCTATCTACATCAGTATAGGCAAGATCTTTAGGATTTTCTTTCAGATGTACTGCTGGAGCCAAGTAAACATGGCCCCACTCACTCTTTCTTGCCTGGTTTTCCCCTGGACCCCACCATCTGTGTCATCTGCCTCTGCTCCTGGTGGGACCCACTTCCTGCTGGTCTGGGTCTAGGGGAGAGATCAGAAATGGGAATTAAGGGAAGGGGGATCACATTATGAGTGTAGGATTGAAGGTGGATTGGGTTGGCTGCACCCAAGTGTTCATCTCCTTTTCTCCACCCCTCCCCCCTTAACCCTGGAAACTAGTTAGTCCTGGGTATTAGCAAATGTTCTAAAGGGTAAAATACTGTTTAGATTATTTTATATTTTGTGAGAGGAGGATGGGAATACATTTTGCTCTAGGAAAAATTAAGACTATATTTCCCCTACAGTGGTCTCATTAAAACAAATACAAAACCACCCACTCTTCCTCCCTCCTCCCTGGCTCCAAAAGCCCCTGCCCTTACCCCCTAGATAGCATTTGCAGGATGCAAAGACTTTCCATGAAGTGATACATGCATTTCAAGAGATGTAGATTCAATTACCCAGTCCTGGATTATTGAACAGGCTTGTTCCCTGGATCATCAAGATGTGGGAGGCTCTACTTTTAGAACCTAGATGGATGGAGTGTTGTGTAGTTGATACTGACAGACTCCAAAGGGAGTTATTTTGAGACCTCTATAGCCAAAGGAACTTTTAGGTGAAATAGGGAATAATAAGATTAGAGGTTTGCATGGGGAGGTGTAGGGATTTCTGGAGTAGCAGGAAAAGAAGAGGAGAATTAGATTTCTCTGCAGCAATCCAAAACATTTTCAGAGAATCTTTGCCAAAGCTCATTCTATAAACAGTACCTAGTAAAGGGAAAAAATTGCACACTAATGGTAAAATTGCAGTCTTAAATTAGTGTTATAGAGGTCAGTGTTAATTCATGTCTATTAAGTTAGAAATGTTTTTCTTTAGTATTTGCAAATGAAATGTGTACTGATTTCATTCAGATCAATTTATTTTCTATATTTATTCCCCTCTTCTCCCCAACATGAATCTGGTGACCCAATGTAATTACATATTTTAAACAACTATTCTGTGGCAGAATATAGATTGCAATCAGTCTGTATTGGTTATTTCTTTTTTGTTTCTCCTTCTAAGTAAATTTTCACTGTTAAGCAGCTTACTGAGTAATTTGTAATGTAATTGTTTTAAGAACAAACAAGTCCATCTTACTGTTTACCATTAAACAGAAACATCAACAACATTGGCAAATGAAAAGATAAAATAGGAATAAATAATGTAATTCAAGTATAACAATTTTTTCTTCAAAAATATGCAATTAAAAAAACCCTGAAAGCTAGAATACATTTAGAAAATGTAGCATTACAAAGTAATAGCTTGTTTTCAAAGCCTCTATGAAGAACTGTTATCAGCTTGCCGAAGGGTGTATGCACAAATATAATTTATCCTAGCGATAGTAGAGATTTAAGTACATTACTGTAATATCTGGTGAGACTGTAGATGTCCATAGAGAAAATAAGCCAAGGGCCAAATTTTGTATAAAGTATCAATAGGGGTTCTGCTGGAGAAAGGAATTCAGGTTTTGCTCTTTCTGAAGGTAAGATGTAGTAATCAGGAAGAAAGGTGCCTGGTGCAATAGTAGTTTGGAATTACACAGAAATTTCTCATAGGCACGTTTTCTAATAAATATTTTCTCATTAGGAAATACTACATTTTGAATAAAAACAAATAATCAAAAGCAATAAACAAAAATCTTGTCACAGATTAGCTTTATGATTAAATATTTTTAGAATTAATATGGTATAGTGGGTGAAATCATTTTAAGTGAATGTTACTTTGTGGTCAGTATTTTTCTGTCAACATTTTAAACACCTATGGAAAATCTTTAATATCATTGCACACTTGTAAGTTAATTAACTTCAGTTTTCTATTGGATTAATCAGTCTGTGAAATTGTTATTACAATCTTTGAAATAATGTTTATATTTTATTAATTTTTGATTTAAAATGGGATAGCATTTTTACCTTAAGGCCATTTACATTAAATTCTAGTAATCTGTTTACATCAGTAGTTTGTAATATGTATAAAGACCCATTAAAGCTTATCATTTGCTTTGAGATCAATTAAGTTCATTGTAGCCATGCAGGCATCTGTTTAGTTTAATTGATAATAGACAAATTAATATCCTATGTAGTAACACAAGCTAAAATTTTAAAAATTCTACGCTGTTAAAGCAACATTAAGGGTCTAAATGAATATTACCCAGGAAAGGAAAATCCAAGTTGCATTTGACATTCAGTCTTTGATAGCCTATAGTAAGTACCACAAAGTTATCTAAAAGTCTCTGCATGGCTGTGTGAGCTAATATATGATAAATGTTGTAATACCTATAGAAAATAGTGAGTTAGTGTGATAGACTTAACTTAGAATTTCTTCATTCAGTTTGCAAGATATTATGTCAGTGTTAATGTTTATGCTTGAATTTCATAATACTATGTATGGTTAGCATTAAAGAATAAAATAGAACCATCAGCTATTGCTATTGTGTGCAATTCTTGGTAAACCACTAATGCTGCTTACCTGAAATTGACACTATGAACTGCATTCTTGTGTTAAAGCCAACACAGTATACCAGATTGCAGTCTGCAGTAAAATGCAATATGAGCTTTTGCAGTCTTTCCATTAACATTTTGATGTAACCTGTTGTATTAAGAATACCACTGTAACAAGATATTTTAGGTGGACTTGGAATGTTAAGAATATAATACATTGGACAACACAGACAGTGCTCAACCACCTCTGAATTATGTTCAAACACCTTTCATCTGGATTGAAATAAGTAATATTTTGTTTATTTAACAATATTCATGCCTTTTTGTTGTACACACATTTAAATTACAAACCAACAAGAGCAAAGGAAACCTGATTGAAATGTACAGTGCCAAATTTAATATTAAGAATATGTAGCTAATTGGGTTCTTATAATGTTGTCCATCATTGTGCTATCTGAGTGCTTTCCATAACAAAAAGTAATAGCAAATGTCTCTCTTTCTGCCCTACTGGCAGGAGTGCAAATTGAAATTATTCTTAGGGTAATCTTTGTAGAAGAACCCAATACTGGTTTAAAAATACAGCGTGTTTTGCATTCTTAGGACTTGTACAAACACCGTGTCTAGACTACTTTAACTAAAATTATTTTTAAAATTGATATAGTTATATTGATGAAACCAGCCCCTTGTGTGGACACGCTTAAATTGATTTACATCTGACTTCACTTGAGTAAGCTAAATGGAGCCAGTTGTAAATTCATTTAATTGTGCCCACATGGATTTGCACCAGTTTAACTGAATCGATTTTAAAAAATATTTTATTTAAATCAATGCAATTTTTGTATATAGTCTCATCCTCAGACTCTAATGCAGTATCATTTTTAAAAATTCACCATCGTCGCTACAAACATGGACACTATATGTGAATGTTTATGGGTCAAATTCACTGTATCCAACTTTTGAAAACTACTGTTAAATCTTCTTTAGTGGGAAAGAATCATGCTTATGTATCTAGAAATAATGAATATCTACATTCCCTCCACTGTCGTCTTCATTCGCCTTTAAATTAAAATACATGATTTAGCTTTATGGCAGGTGTTTCTGAACCCTCTTAATTAAGTTTCCCACATTCAATATGGGATTTCACTTCTCTCTAATTGGCCGCTTTTGCACTGGTGATACCATATATTGGATGTGTACTTAAATATTGTCTGGACTTCTACTATTTGTCTAATTTTTAAACTATATTTTAAAGACTTAAAAAAAAATCGCACTTTCCTCACCGCCTACTTACTTGAAAAATAACACCTTAGCAGGTCCTACAGTTGTCTACAGTGCAGGTAAATCTACCACTCTTAGATTTTTGTAGTTGTGCTCTTTCTGGTAGAACACAGTGGTGCTACAGAAGTGGGGTTTTGTAGTTTGATTAATGCAGGCTTAAAGAATGTTCCTTTACAGAAAGTTTAGAACAAAAGATAGTAAACTTTATGATCTAATGTACTGTTTTCTTTTATTTTATATGCTTATGATATATAGATCATAGAATATCAGGGATGGAAGGGATCTCAGGTCGTCATCTAGTCCAACCCCCTGCTCAAAGCAGGACCAATCCCCAGACAGATTTTTGCCTCAGATCCCTAGGTGGCTCCCTCAAGGATTGAACTTTCAACCCTGGGTTTAGCAGGCCACTGCTCAAACCACCGACCTATCCCTCCCACCCTTAATGTGAACTAAGTTATGACATTTTTCAATTTGATACACTACAATAGGTATTTAAAAGAATAAATATCATGGAAAAAGTTGTATCTATTAGTGTCTCAGACAATTGTATATATTATAATTTGGGCTTTATGTAGTACCTGTTGTCTTTACAGGTACACGCTGTAACACACAAAAAGTTGTCGCTGTTTTTCATTAGACATTAGTTACATAATTAGAAGTAATCTCATATACTTACTCCTTAGTTATACAAAGTTTAAAATCAATATCTTGGAGTAAAGTTAGTTATTTTATCAGTACTGATAAAGAACTTTCAAAATGGGGGGAAAAAGGTTTTATTGTTTCAGTTTTGCTGTAGTGATCACTACTGAGAGCTGAGTTGGCACAAAGCAGTCTCCTTTCTAGATAAAAGGGAAACGGTCTATGAGATAAGTTATTGATGAAATTAACTACTGAAGTGGAGAGGAAATGTGGCTGGCCAATACATGTCATAGTGTGAGCTCTATTAAATGAATATATGTGCAGTCAACCATTCACAAGACCCACACTGGTCTTGAACTGCATTGATCTATAGTATAATTCTAAATGAAATTGATGGATGAGAGCAGCCATTGACAGGAAGGGTAAAAATAGCCATGAAATGTCTTGTATAGGAAAAAGTATGATAGAAAGTAGACTGTTGATCTATGCCATACATTGAAATGTGCATTGGGATTGTGGAGTTCTTAGATACTGTTAGGTATCTCACCTTAATTATATTTCCTTATATATCAATGGACACTTCAAAAACTACTTTGCAATATTTTCTTATTTTATGAAAAGTGAATACATCAATGTGTTGTCCAGAGATTCACTACATTCGGGGCATTCATTTTTTATAGTTTTGTGATTTGAGGTTCTGAACTATGAAAGAGATTTTTATGTCATAGTGAAGTAAATGAAGCATTTTGGAAGCTATTTACACTGAGATTTTAAAGACTGATTTTCTTAATATGTGCTGAATATTGTTGAGCAAAGATACACAGGTAAACTTCTTGGAAAGAGGATTGTGTGAAAATGCCACCTTCAGTTCACATATAATTTCAGGTGCCTTCTCTCTGAACTATGTCCTTTCAGACTGTTAACTCATTGAGCTGCTAAATTTACAGGCATTCATGAATAAAACATTGGGTTCAGCTAGACTTTACCTACATCGGGTTCAACGTACTTTGATTGTGACACCAAATTCATCTGGATTTGAGCACCCAAACAAAATGTACTTACTGGCACTTTGTCAACCTGCTTCCTATAATACAAAACCTTTTTAAATTTTGTCTTCCCTCAGGGACACTCTTTCTGGTACGCTGGCTATTAGAGGCACTGCATTTAGCTCATTGCTTTATCCTCTATGTAAAAGGACTCAAACTAGTCAAGAGAAACTCCTTTGCCAATGAGCATAGGATGAAAGAAATAACTGCTAACTCTCTTCTAGTGGTGAAACTACTTTGTTAGCAAAGTTTTAACATAATTGATTGCAAGCCTAGAGCTAGGAACATTATGAAATGTATGTATTAATATTTTATGCAGGTTAATTCACAGAATTGTATATATGTGCATGCTCTCCCTCTACATACATATGTATGTATAGATATATAGATATATATATAGAGAGAGAGAGAGAGATATCTCTATATGTAAAAAAACTTAGTTTAGCATAAATCACTTTGAAAATGCATTTTACTGTCTCTTAACTCCATTAACATTATTGCATGCTGTGTGTGAGAGGACAATGCAAGTACACCTCTACCCCAATACCACCTGACCCGATATAACACAAATTCAGATATAACTCGGTAAAGCAGCTCTGAGAGGGGGCGCACTCCAGCAGATCAAAGCAAGTTCGATATAACGCGGTTTCACCTATAACGCGCTAAGATTTTTTGGCTCCCGAGGACAGTATTATATTGGGGTGGATGTGTATTGCTATAGTCTATAATGTAACACTAGTGAGTGTAATTGTGTTTGGCTAGTATAAAAATGCTTGCTTCTAATCTGTCAGGTTTAACTGGTAACATGTCATGATGTAATAAATAACATAGTGTATTTTAAAAATCTCTGCAAATATCAATTATTCATAAAACTTGAATATGAGAATGGATCCATAGTTACTCCAATGGCATGACTCTAAAATAGTCATGTCTACTTCAATTATTATGATTTTACTTAACTTCTGTGCTGAATGACTAGTAGAGAAGAATGCCTTTCATTTTATATATCTTTTAATTATTAAATAAAATATGTATTATATTTTCTCTTTAGAAGGAATGTTGCATATTCATGTGGTATTAAAAGGCATTTTTGTTAAAATTCTGGTTTGAATGCTGATCTTTAAAATTATTATGTATTTGTATATGGATAGAATTTACCAGTAGGATATTACTCTTTCCACAAAATATTGATATTTGATATCAGTTAGGACCACCAATAACATATATACACTCACTTTGTCTAGGAAATATTTATGTACAAATTCATCTCTTGGATTATTTTGGAAAAGGACAATTGGAGGAAACATCATAAGGTGTATACCTTAGTAAAGGAAAACTCTTTCCCTCACTAGTGCTAAATAAATAAATAAAAATTGTTATGGTTCCTAATGTCTGAAAATTTAAAACTTTTAGCATTTTGACAAGTATAATTCTTGCCAGGTTCTGGATTTATATTCAGCAGGCTATTTAAATTTATATTTATATTTTTAAATAAATTTAAATAGCTTGCTGAATAGGTATGTATATATCTACACAATATTCAGCTGTAACTTTTTTTGGAATCTATTCATTTAGTAATATGAATATTCTCTATACTGGCCATATCCACCAATCTAGTTATCATTATTTTCCTCCAGCGTTGAGTTTCTAACACTTTATACTAGTCTGCTCTTTGTAAAACACATAAATTGTTTGTAATGTCACTAATTCTCTTCGGTTACTTTTATGTTCATGTCAATCTGCGTGGTTAGCTTCCACCACATCTTAATTATAGATTAGTCACATGTGCTGAAAGGTTATCTAGTTTTGGATCCATGACATCCACAAATGTTTTAAAATCCATTTTAGAGTTGATTTCCTTTAAATATAATTTATACATGTGTACTGGAGTCTGATAATGAACCAGGCTTCTATGCACACTTAATAAATATGGCATCTTGATAGGTTTCAGTCTGGGTCAGTAAAGAAGTGTATATTAGAAGGGATTTCTAAGATCCAATCACAAATTTAAATGGAATCATAATCTTAAACATCTCTGAAATTTATAATAGCTTTAATATCTCAATTACACAAATAGCTGTATGAATCATTTCTTCAAAAATGCTCATCCCGGCATAATACTAACAAGTCAATGGAGTTACACCTGAGATGCATTTTACTCAATATATCTTTCATTTACTGATCTAAATTTAGATGGTATAAAATATTTAAAGTAGAATCTGTTCTTGTTACTTATATGCATGTCTATATTGATTTTTTAAAAAAAATTGTTATCAAGATTGTATTGAAATAATGTGTGACATCTGTAGTATTCCTTAAAGAAAGCATTTAACCAAAACAAAACACTTAGGCCTTGCTTCAAAACCATTGGGTCTTTGGATCAGGCCCTTAATATGTAGGAATAATTACATAAAAATATATAGAAAGAGGATAAAGAAACAATTTCAGTTTGAGGTAACAAACCGGAAATTTTATAGAACCTTGAGGGGGGGAAGCTGGCTGTATAGTGATGTATGGTTTCTTTTTGTAATTTTAAGGTTCGTGTTTTATTCGAACTGATCAGCTAGATGGTGAAACAGACTGGAAGCTAAAAGTTGCTGTCAGCTGCACTCAGAGGTTACCAGCTTTGGGGGTAAGCTTTACAGCTATTTATTTCACTATCTCTTCAGTGTATCTATTTATACCTTGTATATAGTAGAAAGCTTTATTACAGTTACTATGTATAAATATGTTTCTAATTAAAAAGAAATTAATCCATGAATGCAATATTAGTCTTTGCTATAAATAATAAGTAATGCATCTGTTTTTAATTCTATGGAAAAGACTGGATTATGCAAATATTTAATTTTTCCATTTAAAGGAGCAAGAGAGGGATACAGTTGGGTTTGTCTCTTCCATTGAATATAGGCTTGGGGATTTGGGACATAGCAGTCCACTCTCGTAAGGTGAATGCTTCCTGGCACAGAGGCTTTAGGGTCCTTTTGGGTGAGGAATACAGGATTACACAAGGATAGAGATTTGCAGTGACTGCTTGCCTATTTTGTGTGTGTGTGTTTATAGGCAGTACAGGTAATGATGCCTATAGTTAAGGATGCCCAACATTTTCCTTTACAAGAACCTGTTGTTCAGTTGCTTATAACTTTGTCAAACGTAAAATGTTTGAATTTAAATTTTCCATGCCAGGTGTCTGCCTTAGAAAAGTTTCAGCTAAATTGACTCAGCTGTTTCCATGAAAGGGGTTAGGAAAAATATATATTGTTTTGCTTATGTTAAAAAAGTTCTTAGATCTGTTTTGTTGAGAAACTCTAATGTCTCTGTACTTTGGATATGGGGTACTTGAAATTTGCCTGGGAATGGGGGTTGTTGCCGCCCTGGCATAATGGATGTTCTTTTTGCTGTCCCTGTGAAAACTCTCTGAAAAAGTCTCTGAAAAGTTTGTCTGAGCACATGCTCAGTAGATACTTCTGGAATCTGGCAACTGACTTTTCGGAAGATTTAATCAGCACTGGGCTTGTCCATCCCCTTACAACTCCTGTATGCCAAATGGACTGTGCACATGCCATCTCCACAAACAAAATGAGCATGCTTCATCTTGGGACTGCAGGAGTTCAGCAGGACTTTTTCTGCAATGTCTCTTTCCAACTGCTTGTGACTGCTGTGGAACTGGAGCTAGCAGCTGTGGGATTGTCTTTCCTGTGCTCTCAATGCTCTCCTTTCTGGCACTCAGGAAAGGAGGAAGAAACCACTTGACTTGAATGTAGAGGGTGTGGGAGTGAAGCTTGGGAAAAGAGATGTGGGCAGCAGGATAGGAGCTGGTGTCAGGGACAGGAGCTGGAGAGGGCAGGCACAGGAGCAGAAGAGGACAGGGAGAGACTGGGGCACAAAGATCTCTAACCACAAATGCATGCTCCCCCACAGAACCTGGACTTGAACCCAGAGATATCATGTGTCCCCACATTCCTCTGCTGTCTAGCCAATAGCTGTGAAACTTACTGGCAAAATGTCTCTCCAGTCCCCTCCAGTAGAAGGTCAGCATAAATAACAACCTTCTACTGATACCAGTTACTCAGCTCAAGCAGAAGAGGTCTGTGTTGTAAATCTAAAGATCCCAACCCTGCTGATGACTATGTGAGAGGTCAGTGTGGTTTCACACAGTGACATTTTTTGTTTTTTCAATTGTTAAGTTTCTAAAAAAATTGGCTATTACGTTTTAAAAGAACCCTTTAGTAAAAGAAAGTTACAGTTACAAAGTCAAGAATTCACAAGTTAAGAAATGCCTAAGTTAAGGTTGCCCATGCAACTTTAATTTGGGTTCCTTGTGCCTAGCTTATACCTTATGATATAGCCCTCCCAAAGTTGGTTAGAGTGCAGCTAACCTGTAACAAAACACATGAAGTTTGTTGCAG
Source organism: Mauremys reevesii (assembly GCF_016161935.1). Taxonomy (NCBI): domain Eukaryota; kingdom Metazoa; phylum Chordata; order Testudines; family Geoemydidae; genus Mauremys; species Mauremys reevesii. The sequence goes on along the minus strand of NC_052624.1, from coordinate 185,754,411 downwards.
TGTAACTCATCTTCAGATCCAGAAAAACCTCACTTCCACATTTCCACCTTCAACCAGGGTTTTGTGGGGGACGGGAGGAGCGGATATTTATCTGAAGAACACAACTGTGGGCTAAGAGGGAAGCTGGCAGCACCAAACAGAAGTAGCTGTAGGCTTTCTTTGTTTGTGGATATAAACTATGCTATGATGAATAAGGGAGATTATTCTTTTATTTTCAGGTTAAAATTTGAAAACTGTCCTATGCCTGGATATTATAAAAATCTGTTTTTTGCATTCAGGGAAAATGCCTAGAAAAAGATCATTTAAAAATGTTTCTTCTTCTAAAGTTAGAGAATATTTATCTTCTACTCCTCTTTTCCACCTCCCCCTCACAATCCTCAAAAATGTTCAGTTGTCCTTGAAAGGATCATTGTCTTGGATTTCTAGGTCTGGCCAAGATTCTCAGTGCAAAAATGGAGAATATATAGGACTGGCAAAAGTGGGTTTAAACCATCTCTCAAACTCCTGGATCCTTGGGCTGATAGGTTGGCCCGGATATCTAGTGCAAGGTAGAGATGATGAGTAAGCTGTTGCAGCAGCCATAGATTGCCAGGGCACAGGGACACCCCAGTTATGCTTCATTTCCCAGGAACACAGCCTCATGCAGCAGCTGTCTGCCACCTGAAGAATACCCAATGCAGGGGAATCTTCGAAGGGCCAATTAAGGAACTTTGGGCAAGCTACGTGTTCATGCAAATTAATTTATTTAAATTAGAAATCCAGTTACTAATATATTTTAACATCTCATGCTGTAGTTTTTTAAAATATGGAAAGTTTCACAATTTTGTCCATGTTTAGGGCCCATGCACATATTCCCTCTTCAAAAGAGTTTGTTGTATCTGCACACGCTCTTATGTTTGTACTGCACCTGGTAGGATCTCAGGTCATGGAATGCATAGCTCCACCCTCTGATGGGCTTGGGAATAGTAGGCTGGAGGAAAACTAACAGTCCCACTTCAGCCTCTGGTCCACTGTGGGACTATCTGCCATTGCTTGCTTTATAGCTTCTTTGTGCCCCTAAAAATCCTGACTCATGGTGATAAATCTGAAAACTAACTTTAAGCCTTAAAGTGTGAAATAAATGATTGTTCAAGTTCTTCTGAATGGAACTATCAGTCCAACCTGTGGAGCTCTTGGAGTACCTACATAATTCTAGCTTAGTCAAGTGATCTTTTCAAATTCTTATGGTTTGGACTATGTTGTTGAATAGTGTGTAGTAATTTTGTAATCTAATATTGTGTGTGAATGAGCTGAAAATACCAAACTACTTTGAATCACCACCTTGATTTCAGCCGGAGTCATGGAAATCCAAAATAACTGTTGTTATGTTATGGGAGGAAAATATTATAAATACAATAAACATTGTTTTTATCCATTATAACAAGATGTATAATATAAAGCAAGGCCCATGCCATTTACTATAGAAATACATGTAAATGTGATGTATTCTTTTTGAAAAAGTTCAACGGTAACAACCGGAAATATTTTCAAAATTCTTCACACTTTATGTAGAAGATATTATGCACAACATGAAGTGTAAAAATCACCTGCTGAGATGAGGTTTTCCTCAGAGAATGTCTTCTAAATTCTAATATTTAGAAACAATGAAGCAGCCATATTAAATATGAAAAAAAATTATTTAATTTGAGCAGTCCATTCTAGTTGCCCACTCTCACTTCTTTAATCTCAGCCCAACGAATATTTTGTTGAAAGTTTGTAGAAATTTAGGGAAGCTAAGTGTGTAAGTATAAAAGTGTTCTGACTTATTTTTTCAAAATGTTCCTACCTTGTGTTTGTGTGCTCAACTAAAAAATGACTTTGTTGTACATGCCTACCTGATTTACGCATGTAGTTCACAACAGGGACACCTACTTTTGAAGGACTTGACTTTTTTTTTTTTTAACAGGATGTCATAATGCCAACAGCAGCATCCTCTGGAACTGGAAGTGTGTGTTCCTTCCTGTGACAGCTTTGGTCCCTCTACCTGTGTGATGACTCTCCCTTAGGAAAGCGTAGTGTCACTGGAAGCATTTTTACTCTTTACTCCCACCCACTCTTTTCATTCCATGTATGCAAACACTGGGATTGTGGCCCCTTATGCTCTTCCTACTTTTGTGCACCCATTTAGAACCAGCCACACAAATCTAGAACCAGCTGTTTTTGAAGCTCAGATATGATAGCCATTCCCCCTAGGGCTAAGAAGTTTCTGGTGCTTTAGAAAATATGAAGGTTTTGACTTTGTAACTCAAGTAGCAATTAACCAGTTACATAGTTTAGAACATGAGCCCTAAACTCCAGAGAATTTTTGTATAACCAGAGGACATAACACATTCACTTCTATCAATGCTATATAACAAATGCCTATCAATAAATAATAATTGTCTCCCATAGAAGGTATATGAATAAAGTCCCTTCAGCTCACATCTTTGATATGCATATAGTGATAATTTGTAGTATTTGGGGGTTAAAGTGTAAATGACAAGCTGCAGGAATAGGCTGGACTTATTCTTTTTACAATAATTCTTGAATGCCACCTGCTGGGCTATATCTAAAATAGCTGTGGTGATATCACACTGATATATAGATTCCCCACCTCCCCCCATTCAGCTTTCCTTATTTAGACAAAGCTCCCCTGAAGTAGGAGCAAGTTTTGCCTTAGGGTAAGGAGTTAATAGACTGTATGCACAACTCTACATTAATTGCTACTGCAGTGGCAAGAAAAGCAGGAACAGATTAATACAAAATGTTCAGTGGCTCCACTTAAAGTTAATTCTGGCTGTAGAGATATTAGCATTGTAGCCGTGTCCCCCTTTTTAAGTATGTGAAATATCTTTGAATTCAGTATTATCTCTAAAACTGGAATGAAAATGCTCACTGCATTTGGATATGCAACTACTAAACTAAATTAAGGTTTGCAGTTTACTACTAGTTTAACAGAAATTATAGATTTAACTACAAAACAGCAAAATGTCAGGTTCTATTGATGTAACAAATCCATCAGAAGGCATGGAGTGGCTTCAGGTCTGGTTTCAAAGGGGCCCTTCACCCTCTGCCGACCCCCTGCTTGTGTCCAGATCCTGGGTGTGTTGGGAAGCAGGTGGTCTCAACTGCACCACAGTCTTCCCTATGGATGATCCTGATAGTGTTACTGGCTCCCAGTGCTCCGACAGTCATCTTCGTTACACAGGGTCTCTGGCTGAACTTGGAGCACATTTCCAAAGGAGAAGTTTTATTACTGTATATACTTTGATATTATACATGACTATATCTTTAAGAATTGAAAAGGATGGACAATAAGTGTAATTTGAGTATAGATATAGACTAAACAATTGGGTCTTGCATTTAACAGCATATAGTGTCCATAATTGTCACTCATTTTGATTTCTTTCCAATGTAAAGGATTATGAGTATCTGTCAGTCCCATCAACAGTGCAGCATTGTAACCTTATCCACTGTGACACCAGGAATAAATAAACCTGCAAACCTTCAGAGCTTTTCCTAAAGAACAGATGACACCACCAAAGATGATCAGTACAGATTTTGTTGTCTTCTCAAACCACTTAATGTGATCAGAGAATTAAAATTTCAACAAGTCATTTAATGATGGCTGTGCAGCAAGGACTGTAGCACCCAGGTTAGGTTTCTTGTGGTTTCGCAGTCATGTGTGGGACAGAGTTTTTTTCTGGCACTATGCATGTTCTGGGACATTCTTCTCTGGCTTATTTAATCAAGTAAATTTATTAACAGCAGTGAGGTCACTGTAATTTTCAATAAATGGTGACTTGCTGATTTATATCAAAAGATCCATACAGCAGTAAACAATACCATTTACATTTAATTAGTTTTATTGAACCAAAGGCAATTTTATTTGTAATGAACTACATGTTATGATTAAGGATGTATTTTAATGATCTTTAAGTAAGGCGAACAAATGTTGCCCTTGACCTAATAAGGAAGGTTTTTCTACATTATTGACAAATTCAGAGTGATTTCAAAACTATTATTGTGAAATGTAAAGGAAAACATTGCTGTACCATCATTCAGTCATTTCATGACTAATGTAAACAGATTAAATGCATTTTTCTAAATTGTTTACAGATAATAGCATCAGCTAACGTTATTTAGTGTTTCAAAAGTTCAGTTTACTGTTGTATTAAAATAAGTTAATTTCATAGTCTAGACTGTTCTAGACCCTGTTTTTTTAATTATTATTCTTTTAACCTAGAATTGCTGTAGAATTCAGCTGGTTTTGGCTATTTACTTACTTTTCTCTTAAGTATGCATATAACTGAGATAATTTGCCTCATAAATATGATGATTTAGATGGGCCAGCATTTCACCCAGAATTTGTGGCTTGTGAAAGTAATTCTAGACATGCTGTGAATTTCATGAACATTAATTTCTTTATATTAATATGAATTTATTGATAAATGATTTATTGAATAATCTTATTCCATTATTCTTAAAAGCCATTTATAAAAGAAAAACACTTCAGTGCTGTAGTGTCCTTTTGTACAGGCCATGCAGATTTTCCCTGTTCAAAGTAGTTTAAACTATTTTCATACGGTATTATGTCTATCATAAGTCTTGACCCATCTGTGTTAGTTTTCCAGCCTCAGATTGTGCAGCCATTAACTCCTCTGTGTAGCTACTGGTGTGAGAGCAAGAGAAGCTTCTGTCTCTGGGATGGTAGTGTTGGATGGAGGAAAACCCTCTGCCCCCTTTCTGTCCCGCTTAAGTTGTAAGACTAAGGCCTTGGCTACACTTGCCAGTTACAGTGCAATAAAGCCTCCCAGAGTGCTGTACATCACTCCCCGTCCACACTGGCAAGGCACGTACAGCGCTGTGTCTCCACGGCTACAGCGCAGCTGGTACTCCACCTCCCCGAGAGGAATAACAGCTGTTGCGTATTGGCTGAGACGCTGCTGCTCAAGTGTAAATGGGGAGTAACGTTATTATGCACTGATTGACCTCCAGAAACTCCCCATAATCTTTTTAACTGAAGCGTCTTCTCTTGTTTTGTTGTGAACTCCGGAGGAGGAAGTGCCCTTTCAAAGCTCTGTTTCAGGGGCTGCTTATCAAAAAAACACAGCTACTGTTTGCTTTGAATGAGTACCCACAGCTAATGTTTGCTTGAAGAGAGGGGTTGGGGTCCGTTTTGGTGAGCGGCTGCTTATCTGGTCTATGAGAAAAAAAAACAGCTGCTGTTTGCTTTCAGTGAGTGAGAGGGGCTGGGGGAAGGAGGGGGGTCTGAACTTACAGGACAGCATGCTGACACACTCTCAGCACTCCAAAACCCCACTCTCTCTCCTCCCACACTCCCTGTCACTCTCCACCCCACCCCCTATTTGAAAAGCACGTTGCAGCCTCTTGAATGCTGGGATAGCTGCCCATAATGCACCACTCCCAATGCAACTGCAAATGCTGCAAATGTAGCCACGACAGTGCACTGTCGGCTGTCAGTGTGGACAGATTGCAGCGCTTTCCCTACTCAGCTGTACGAAGGCAGGTTTAACTCACAGCGCTGTACATCTGCAAGAGTAGCCATACCCTAACTGTGGACCATGGCCATCTTAAAAATTATCCTTGGTTGATAAACAGTTGAGATATGGAATTACATCCATACTGTTCATGTTAAATGCTTAATGTTGTACTGTGCATCTGATTGCAGCAGAAATTTCCCTTGTTCGGAAAACAAAGTTACTCAAGGAAGCTATTGAGTGCAGCAGGTATGCCATTTAGGCAAACTTCCCCCCTTCCCACTTACAAGCAACCTATCAAATAAAGTACTGTTTTGGTATCCTCTGTAAGTGTAAATGAGTATAAACATTCTAGCACTTAGAGAAAAGAGGCCACACTTGGAATACTCTGGAGGTTCTAGATACCTCAGAATAAAAGGATATTAGAGACTTCTGTAGAAACTGGCCACAAAAGCATAGGGGATTTTAGGATCTTAATTCTTGAGAAAGATGAGAGAATTCATTTTTCACAAAATGGAAATTAAGAAGGCTTCTGAAAGACAAAGATGCTCTTAGATCTCAAAAACAAAAAAAGGAGGCAAAATATAAGGTGAAGAGAATGAGAACTAAAGAACTTAGATAAATATTTATACAGAGTGGTTAAAATGTAATAAACTACAAAGGGCATCATCAGTAGGAGCAATTAGTAAAACCAGTAGAAGAACCATTTGGGATCAGGAAAGTATATTGTTGAACAAATGCTAATTTACATGAGATGAATCTTCCCAATTCCATGCCTTCTCATGTTGTTTCTCAGCGAAGGTACTCGGAAAGAAAGAGAGAGCGTTTTTGCTTGACACACTTCAGTGACTGTTTTTATTGTGTATGAGTATGTGTGTGGTATTAGTTTTCTGCTGTACTATCCAGTTCTGAGAGACTCTTATTTTTCAGTGTACAATAAAGCACATAATAGCCTGGATTATCTAAATTGTAGGTGATAACAGATTGGGAAGAAGTGAATAATGAAGATATAGGACACCACATGTGTATTAGTTTCCTATGAATTATTTCTCATGAAGCTGATGAAAACTAACTTAATAGGACAAGAATGCTATGAGTGGAACGTGTGAAAAACGACAATAAATGGCTGATGGTTTAAGATGAAAAAAGATATTTTTCAAGTGTTAGTGTTGAAACCTGATTTACTTTTATAACACTTGTCAACAAAATAGTAGAATGATATACGGATATATAGTCGTGCAGAGTATGGAGTAAGATACATTTTTATTTTGTAGTTAAGAAATATAAGTTACAAATTAATATGGTGACGCGTAGTTTTATGTATAGAGATACTTTTTCAGAATAAGATGGAAGCGAGTTTGATAAAATGCAAATGAGAGTTTAATGTGTGGATAATTAATGAATGTACTTGTTTATCTAAAGAACTAAAAATATGGTAAAATGGCTATGGATCTCAATATTTCACTATCGGGAGAATCACAATAACAGATGCTTCAGATATTAAGACATGATATTTAACTCTTAGGTTACCAAATTTGTGTTTTAGTAAACCCCCATATATTCAAAGTGTCAGCATGGATGGATGATCGCTATGTATAACTCTTTATAAATAAGACTCTTTCTGCATTCAAGGTCAAATTGTGATAACGTGACCATGATGAAGGGTGTAAAAATGCTTAATTCAACTTCTGAAGGTGGCACATCCCAGATATCACAAATGGAGTGCCACTGCCTTTATAGTCTGCTGCGCAGAGAAACCATGGCTAGTATGAAGGAGGTCTCTTTACTTCCATGCAGCTGATCAGCCAATGGAAAAAAAGGAAGTGAGAGGTGGTGTGTGGTATGATAGTTCACTTAGGGAACAGACAGGGACTGTAGTGCAGTTTGTGATAGGGTGGACTCTCTCTGATGTCAAGTCCCCAATCACTCTGGTTTCTTTACCCTTCCAATGTAGATGGTCTCACTAGGTATCCACGGATGTTCTTGGTCCAATTCCAGTGAAATCTTACTTGATCAGTTTTTGGTATTGACTGTCCAGAATGCACTAAAAGTAGGACTGACAAGCGGTTAAAAAGATTAAACACGATTAAACAATAATAGAATGCCATTTATTTAAATATTTTTGAATGTTTTCTACATTTTCAAATATATTGATTTCAATTACAACACAGAGTGTACAGTGCTCACTTTATATTTATTTTTTATTACAAGTATTTGCACTGTAAAAAATAAAAGAAATAGTATTTTTCAATTCACCTAATATAAGTACTGTAGAACAATGTTTTTATCATGAAAGTTGAATTTACAAATGTAGAGTTATGCACAAAAAACAACTGCATTAAAAAATAAAACAATGTAAAGCTTTAGAGCCTGCAAGTCCGCTCAGCCCTACTTCTTTTTCAGCCAATTGCTCAGACAAACAACTTTGTTTACATTTGCAGGAGATAATGCTGCCTGCTTCTTGTTTACAATGTCACATGAAAATGAGAACAGGCGTTCGAATGGCACTGTTGTAGCCGGCGTTGCAAGATATTTATGTGCCAGATGTGCTAAAGATTCATATGTCCCCACCATTTGAGGGGACATGCTTCCATGCTGATGACGGGTTCTGCTTGATAACAATCCAAAGCAGTGCGGACCGATGCACGTTCATTTTCATTATCTGAGTCAGATGCCACCAACAGAAGTTTGATTTTCTTTTTTGGTTGTTCGGGTTCTGTAGTTTCTTTATTAGAGTGTTGCTCTTTTAAGATTTTTGAAAGCATGCGCCACACCTTGTCCCTCTCAGATTTTGGAAGGCACTTCAGATTCTTAAACCTTGGGTCGAGTGGTGTAGCTGTTCTCAGATTCTCATATTGGTACCTTCTTTGCGTTTTGTCAAATCTGCAGTGAAAGTGTTCTTAAAATGAACAACATTTGCTGGGTCATTATCCGAGACTGCTATAACATGAAATATATGGCAGAATGCGGGTAAAACAGTAGAGGACATACAATTTTCCCCCTAGGAGTTCAGTCACAAATGTAATTAACACATTATTTTTTTAACGAGCATCAGCATGGAAGCATGTCCTCTGGAATAGTGGCCAAAGCATGAAGGGACATACAAATGTTTAGCATATCTGACATGTAAATACCTTGTAGTGCTGGCTACAAAAATGCCATACAAATGCCTGTTCTCACTTTCTGGTGACATTGTAAATAAGAAGAGGGCAGCATTATCTCCTGTAAATGTAAACAAACTTGTTTGTCTTAGCGATTGGCTGAACAAGAAGTAGGACTGAGTGGACGTGTAGGCTCTGAAGTTTTTCATTGTTTTGTTATTGAGGGCAGTTATGTAACAAAAAAAATCTACATTTGTAAGTTGCACTTTCACCACACAGAGATTGCACTACAGTACCCGTAATGAGGTGAATTGAAAAAAAATACTATTTCTTTTGTTCCTTTTGCAGTGCAAATATTTGTAATCAAGAATACTATACACTTTGATTTCCATTACAACATAGAATACAATATATTTTAAAAGGTAAAAAAATTCCAAAATATTTAATAAATTTCAATTGGTATTCTATTAATAGTGCGATTAAAACTGCGATTAATTGTGATTAATTTTTTTGAGTTAATTGCGTGAGTTAACTGCGATTAATCGACAGCCCTAACTAAAAGGTTTGTACCCACAACAGTGAGGAGAGTTCCGCTAGAGTATAACTTATTGTGTGTGTGTCTGGCACGTCTGTTAGATTTTAGCCCATAGTATTTTTTTGTGATATGTTTAACTTTTGGATGAAGTTCTTAAGGCAGGGGTAGTTGGTAGGTTGACTGTGGGCCAAATCCAGACCTCCAGACACTTTTTAACAGACCTCAAAATCTTTTTATTTACTTATTATCATTGCTTTTTTATTATTATTGTCTCTGGAGTCTGGACCTTGCCTGTACCTTGACGAAGAAATTTGGACCTTGACCAAAAAATAGTTGACTACCCCGTCTTAAAGGGATGATAGTGAAGGACATATCTTTCAGAATTATCAAAATCATTCTTTTTCTAATAACACCTTACAATCTCAAAATCCTTGGTTTTGTTTTTTTATATTTCTGGTTTTTAAATAGCCAAATTTTCTTTTTTTAAATATACTTGTATAAAATTGTGTAATTTTTTTAGTTCTCTAGAAAGTTGCTGTCTTAATAGCTTTGGAGATTGAGAAGTCTTTTGTAAATAAAATAGCTACAGTTTATACAGTGACACTGCAAGACTCACTGCTGCCTTGCCAATGTACCTTCCCCCCAACTGGAGGGACCAGCTCAGCAGGATGACCATAGTTCAGTCTCCATGTCCATTTAGTTAATGGTTTATCTGCTGACACAGAGAGCAACATTGTTAATATAGCTTCCAACTCAACAAGATAGTTAATTATGTGCCTAACTTTGAGCATGTGAGTAATCCCATCAATTTATCATGCTCCTGTTGCAGTTGATGGAATTTTTCACATCTACAACAATGAGAGCAGGAGCAAATTCACTGTGCCAGTTCTAAACGGAGGTGGGGTGGTACTGATGTGGACATCTGGACACTGGACTGAGACCACCAAACTAATTTCCCATAGGACATTAAGTAAATCTAAGCTTTCTGTTACAGAATAGCTAGGGGAAAATCTTTTTTTCCCCTCTTTGTTGACTTTGGTGATTTGACAGCACTTAACATTTATTCGGTTTCATTGTTTTCCCCTATATATTCAGTCATTTTCTCCCTTGCTGAAAAAATGCCCATGATTGTCAACAAGGAGGCAGAAAACCCTTTTAATTATTTTTAAAGGGAAAAAAAATCAGGAGATACAATTTTCATTTTAAATTAGGCTATTAAAACCTCCAATAAACAAAATCCCTTTCACACTTAAGCTATAAATACAAAACAGTTTGATAGGTGGCATCTGGCATTTGTACAGACTTGATATTTTCGTTATGTTTTCTAGCACACGAACCCTGTATAATATGAGATGTACTGTAAGCAGGGTCTGATCCTATTCCTTACTTGAGTAAAATTCTCATTGACTTCACTGAAAAAAAGAAATGTATTGATATTTTAAAAACATAAAAATGAACAGTTGCTTAGGTGTGTGTATGTGTGTATATATATGCAATTTAATCAATTGATGATTAAGTAAATGTATTATGTATTACAGGATCTTTTTTCAATCAGTGCTTATGTTTATGCTCAGAAGCCACAATTGGATATTCACAGTTTTGAAGGTACCTTCACACGGGTGAGTAATACCTACGTGCATACCTGTCTCTATCCTAACCCCTCTACTTTCCTCCAGATGTGGAACCCAGTTTCAGTATCTAAACACTATTTTTCTCTGAGTTTTAGATGAGCATTTGCTATGCCCTTGTTATAGAAGTATTTTATAGTAGCAATATTTTTGACAATAAATAGCAGGAAGTTATATTAGCAAAGCCATGAAGGTTTTTTTAAAGTAGAAACTAGAAATTGAGAACTTTATATGTCCAGATGTGGTAGTATTGTTGTAGAAATAGTTCAAAATAATATGTTAATGTTCATTTTACTTCCAACCACAAAATATATTGTCTAAAATACATATCATAGGCTGAGGTGAAATTGATCATTTAGACATTTGTCAGTAGTGTGAGGCAAAGCAGTTGCTAACTTTTCTACACTGAAGAACCATGGTTTTAAATTCAGTGTAAATCATATCATATGCTGGCTATTGTGACTTCCACGTGAGAAGTTTGTATTTTCAAAATTCAGTGTGTCCCTAAAAGAATAAAAGGTAACTGGAAAGAGGCCACATACACTTGACTTAGGCCCAAAATTACTCTGAAAAGAAACCTCCCAATATCTGTCTCCAGAATTTTGTTTTTGTTCGGTTTGTTGCTTATATTCTTTAATTTTAAAATAGACTTTGTTAATATTCTAAATTAAATTTATAACAGTAATTTATTGTTCATAGGGGTTGTTTTTGTGGCTTGGTTTTTGTTGATGATGGGAAAAGGAAGGATGAGGATGTGAAGAGACTACACAATAACCATAAGGTTATTGTCTGTGAAAAGAAGCATAATGCAGGTAAACTTACCTGACCATTACCCTGCAGGACAGGTCATAAATCCTTGTTAATCATTGATAATTCTTAGAAAATTGCGGTAGGAAAATGAGTCTCAAGGCAGATAGTTGGACAGTGCCAGCTGAAGCCTGATTACCGATTCCATATTAAGAAAGCCAAAAGAAGCTGCTGAGAAAGCAGCATAATTCCTTGAAGCCTTGTTCACTGGTATGCTGGTAAGTGCTACAATGGAGTTATTGTTGAAAGTATGGAACTAAGGTAAAATAAATTGTAGGACTGTTTTAATTATCCCCAATCCAAGCATTATAAATGCAGGAAATTCAGAGTTTAACATAAAATAAATCTGTTCATATTAACATATGGAAATGCCCAGTCAGGTTAACCAAATCCTCTTAGCTCTGCCCAGTAAAGATACGATTTGAGAGAGCTCAGAAGGAGAAAATGTCTGACATGTCTTTAAAACTTGGTTAAATCTAGTTCAAGAACACAAACACTAAAATGTCTTAATCGTGTTGTTTTTCATGAAGTCAGTAAGGGCAGAATGAAGGTTGTTTGGGTGCTGTAGCTGTGCATTTCCTTAACTTAACATGTTAACTTTTTTGCCCATATTTTGATTAGAAAAATCTAATCAAACCTTACTAACTTTTTTTCATTAACATCCCTAAAAAATGCAGAGAAAGATTGACATCTCTGCAAGGGTACTAAGGAAGAGTTTTAGTTTATTTTATTATATTTTATTTTTAGGGTGCCTGTATATGAAACAGTGGACTGAGATTCACTAATATTTCATACTGCATTTGCAGCATTTGGGTTTTGCTGCATTTTTTGTCACATTGGTAGTATTAATGAAACAGAACATCAGGTTTTTAAAAGATATTTGTCTTTATATTGTTCTTATTTGATGTAAGAGTAAATGCAAGGAAAATGTGGGGCGTTATTGTGTGTTTCTTGTGGTACAAGCAAGGCTCCAATTTTGGTATGGAAATTGGTAGTGAATATCACAGCAGAGATTTGAGGAAAAAATAAATCACAATAATAAAACACTAGGTTTTTGCTACATCAACATACACAAGAGTATAAAGGGGGTTCTTAAAGATGGGGTGTGGAGAGAGGGTGTTTGGAGACCAACGGGTGGGCCTGGCTCTACACTCCAGGTACTGTGACCTAGTACGTGGGATTGGAACGTCACTCAGGTTTGTCCTGTCTGCCTCTCTGGAAATAGAGGGGAAAACAGGACAAACCTGGGTGGCCTGTGATGCTGTGCACCAGGTTGCAATGCTACTCAGTTTGGTGGCCTAATCAAATGTGTTTTTATAGCCATGTCCAAGATTTTGCAGATTTTATTCAAATTCACAATTGCTGTGACTACGGTGACCAAATCATAACCTTAATTATAAATTCATCATCTGTTGTTCTAGGAGGTCCTATTTGTTAAACGGTGAGTATGAGTCATATAGGATTGTATAGTCATTGCCATCAACTTGTTGCTGCTTTTGCAGTTGATCCAGGTGATTCAAATTGGTAATACATTGTAGCTCACTAATTTAAAATCACTACTGCCAATTCTGGATACCCTCAGAGCTGGGATGTTGTAGCTCTTGACATTTGTATATGGAGAATGATATATACCATATATAATTTGTGCTGTTCACACAGTAAATGTGGCTGGCATTCAGCTTAACATTGCTACCAATTTCCTCAATAATGTCACTGTAGGCAGGTGGTTGTTGGACTAGCTTTGCGTGCTTAACCTTCTTTATAAGAAGTTGGTTCTTAAAGATTTAGTGTTAGTTCATCTTATTCTTAGTGATCCCTGATGCTCTGACGTGGAGTTGGGGTTTCTTCTTCTTTCCTCCAATTCCTCTGATTCCAAGATGAAGATATGATGGGATAAGGAAAACTGCCTTTTTATGCTTAATTCACTTTGTTCCCAAGATCATCTGCGTATGGCTCAAGCGCCTCCTTTTTATCAGTTAAATCTCCAGGATATTCTGGTAGAAACTGGACCAGATCCAGTTTGAACTTGGATCCAAAATCTCTGTGTCTGGTGACTTGCAGTATAGTACCATCTTGCACACCAGACTTGGGAATGCTCAGGGTATGTACAATGTCTTATTGAGAAGCCATTTAAATACTTAGTGAGAAAACGGTATTCCCTGAAGTGAATGAGGTTTGTGATGTGGGTATCCAGCAAGGTCATTGGCCCTCTGTCAGCTGCAGTTATTATTTTCCATAATTTGCTTATATCATAAGAATGTGGTTTTGCTATTAGCACAGTTAGCATGCTTCTTCTGACTGGGCAAATCTATCTCCTTATCAAGGGAACCTCTATCTTTGGTCAGCCATGTTACAAGAGGGCTTAAATGATGGGTACCATACATCTTCCCACGTGTTCTTGAATCTCTACCTTCTTTGGACACAAATCTGGTGCTGAACAAACTGATGGAGCATCTTTGAAACACTTGGCAAATATCAGTCCTATTAGCTGTCTCTTTTGGTAGCTGTTAAGTTAGCTACGGTAATGAGACTAGTCTGTGACCTAGTGGCCAATTCTCCATGTCTGGAATTTTTCTTTCTTGAGGGTTAAATTGGGGCTTTGCCACAAGCACCATGCATTGCCCAATGAGCAGACTAGATAGTTGTTGTGACTAAGTCAGATTTTCCACAGCTCTAGGGAGAGCATACCCTGATCCAGCCTGATAGCTCCAGTATATTTCCCCTGGCATGCCAGCACAACTGCACTGGGAAGTGAGAAGAGGAGCTAAAGCTGCACCCACTACCCATCCCTGCTTGCCCGCTCCCTGCCTATCCACTTAGAAGAGTGAGTAGTGGCTCTGTGGAGGTTGCTTTCCTTTTCCTTTCACAGGTATCTATGATATAGGGAGTGTCTTACTGCCCCACTGCTCCCTCTGCAAGAACATATGGTACTGTGTACAACCTGGCCCTTATGTGATGATGAAATTCCATCATAGTCTCTAACTTTCCCAGTGTTTTCACGTAAATGTCACACTTTTTACTAAGGGACAATAAACGTGCTCTTTAGGTCTGATTGTACTATGTTAAGTGGTATGAGATTAGGTTTTACAGGTTCAGAGAGACGACGATACACCCATTTTGAGTCATCTTTTGCATTCGTTATGTCTGAGAGTTGTTCTTTGGGTTTAAGCCTTGCAAAATGGGTTTTCTGTTGACTTCTCTATTGTACATTACATTTGGTCAATATCAGCAACTGTTTAGGGTAAATGAATTATTTTCACGATATTCAACAGATGGGGAATTCTCCTGATGATTTTGTTTGTCTTGTAAGTTTAAAAAAAACTTTCCTGTCTTGATACTCACGTCCTGTACAATATCTTTCTAGTTCCCTATGGTGTTTCTTTCAATCTTTTCTCCAGTTGCATACTCCCCTGAAATTCCCTAAGAAAGGTATAACTGGACAGAGTTGATAATGGTGTACTCAAAGCTGCAACCTCAGTTCTTGTTTCTCTGATCTCACAAGTACACTTTCCCTTCAATCCACTGCATTCATGTCTCTCAAATGTAAGGCAAGATCGTCATAGGTATCTTTCTATTGCCACTTGTCATGTGGGGCCTTCACGAATTGTACATTTTTGTTTTTAGGGTGAGGTTCATCTGGGACTCTGGGAAATCAACTCTTCTCCCTCAGAAGAACTTAATTGTAGCATGTGTGGGGAAAAAAATAATTCATTTCATGGATTGCTCTACTCATCCTCAAGTTTTTATCCTCTTTAGCTAAGGTGTGGATTTTAAGATCCATTTATCTTTCCACTCCGTAATCGAGGTTAGAGTTTTGATTTTCAGTGTTGCTCATCCTGGCCTCTCCTTACCTAAGCATTATCCATAACTGTGCACTTTCACCTTTCTAACAGTAACAGCTGTATACAGAGGTGATACAAATTGTACATGTAGACAGGTAATAGAATTGCACATGCAAACCTGAAAATCAGACCCTAGATGTTTCCTGGAGTTTTTCTAATACCTAAGTAAATAATGGCTCATTTTTGGATTTTGGGATGTGCAGTGCGTGGGGTAGACTGGGAGTGGTGCCGGAGAATCAGACTGGTTGGGTAGGGAGCAAGCAGTAGTAGAGGAAAGGCAATAAAATGGTCACGGGACTGGAGAAGCATCTGGAAGCCAAGTGAGCTTCAGCACCAATCAGTATCTTAGAAGTAAGACATGAATGGAAGGGGGTTCAGCTGCCTCGACATAATATTGTGGTTGCAGCAGAAAAAAGAGGTTTAGTAGTGTCACTTGTCAGCTAGAAGAGGCATCCTGTCTGGGGTGAAGAGAGGCCAGCTGACATGGGATGAGATGCTTCTTCTCAGTTGGTTTTATAAAATCCAGTTCTCCATGAACACTGCTCACCTTTTTATCTCTGCCATCCATTTTTAAAACATGGGGAAAGAACTTTAAAAGGTACATATTAAATTTATTCACTTAGAGAGCAAAGAGCTTTTGATGAAAGCCACTGTATAATTGCTTGTGCATTTTCACAGCCATGTATCTACACTTTTCTTTTCTTCTGATGTCTGATGTTAGTATATTCAAAGTTTTACAAAAACAAAAGCACAAAAATATACTGCAAAGAAAAAGGCTACACTGGTGCAATGGGTTTTCTCCATCTCAAAATACAAGATTAACAGAATAAAAAATTAAACTGTATCAATATAATCTCCCTCTTTCTATTAAAATTCAGAATCCTTCTTCATGCTGTGGTCCACAGATCTGACACTTAAGTCTGCTTGCAGCTTAGGGGCAGAACTCAACCTGTCAGTCACTGATGGCAGGGGAATGCCTTGCCTCATCAAGTTCCCTCCATGTTTTTTGCCACTATAGTGGTTGTTAGGATGTCAAAGGCACTATCTTTCCAGATGGCGGCTGGGGAGCCTATGACCAAGCCCCCAGTTCTGTCTGTATTGACTCAGAAGAAAAAGGTGAGGGAGAAGAGGGCCACTCTGAACAGTGCCAGATCCGGTGCATCAGACTTACTGGATCTGTCCAATTCAGATACATACTCTGCAGTTCTGACTGAAACCTAAATCAGTTCTGCATTTAGTTTCACAGTCCAGGGTTACAGAGCTACGCCTCTCTGGATTCAGTAATGCTTAAGCCTGCAAGGTCAGCACCATTGTCTGTTCCTACTCCTGGGCTGTTGTCAGATCCAAAAAAGATTATTACTGTGACAGATGATGTTCATCATTCAGCATCTGTGTGTTCCTCTGATCCAAAAGAGACCATTGCGGGAGAGGAAGAGAAAGGCTTTGTGGGTTCTGAGAGCTATATCCCTTTCTCTTGAAAAGAGTAGTAAAATAGAAGATATTGTGAGTGTTTCTCCAGATCCATCTTTGCCTCCTCCTTCTAAGACTCCTACAAAATCATCAGGAGGATCCTCTTCACCTTTTATGTTGCTGCATCCTCTGGTGCCATTACTATCTCCAGTGAGAGCCATAGCAGATTTGAGATCAGATCTTCAGTTAGAAGAGGACAAAGGAAGAGTTAAAAGATCTGAACCATCCACATTTGTCACCCAAGTCTGGATTATCTCTGTCTTCTGGACAGTTTGTGCCTCTTCCTGGGGGTATATTCTTGGATTCCAATTATTGGAGAAACTGGAAGTCCTGGTCTCTGTGGACTTACTGGGCTCCAACACAGGAGTTTCTGAATCATCCAGTTTGTGGATAAAGAAGTGAATCTTCGGATCTGATTTCATCAGATCCATCTGCAACTCAGTCAGTGGTCCCATACGCTTTGTCTGAAGAAGAGGATGAGGAGTTTGCTCCTCTTTTTGAGCAAGGTCAGTTTGATTCAGACTTAGATCCTGAATTGTAGCCTGATGAGCATGTGGGTGTTGCTTCTGCATTATCTCCTTCTCAAGAGGCTTTGCAATTCCATGAACTAGTGGGTCACATTGCATCGACTTTGAACTTACCTTTGGTTACTGTGAAAGAGGCATCACACCCTGTATTTGATGTTCATGGTGCTCCTCCCAGGAATAGGATGCTGTTACCAATATTGGATGGTCTTTTGCAACCCGCTACAGCTGTTTTTGCTACCTCCTCTTCTTGCCAACCTATCTCTAAGAAAGTGGACAAACTCTTTCAGATACCTCATGAGGGGGTTACATATTTTCATGCTCACTTCGTGCCAATTTATTTGTTGGTTGCTGCAACTAGTAATAAGTTCAGGTCTGGTCAAGCCCATTCGGCTCCTGGGGCTAGTCAGGGGAAGATGGATACCCTTGGGAGAAAGGTATGCTCTTCTTCTCTTGGGATTAAGATAGCTAATTTACTAGACAGTGATGGCCTGCTACCAATTCCATCTGTGGGAGAAGATGGCTTTGTTTGTACACAAGTTACCAGCTATAAAAGAGGCTATGGTGCTCAAACTTGCTTAACCTAGTGCTGGATCTTCAGATGTCTTTGTCTTACAGAAGAGGTCAGTTATTGCAAGACCAGTCCTCCATCCAGGACCAGACAAGTTTAAAATGAATAATTGGATGAAGTGTTATTGCTCTCATGGACCCCAAAAGAGAAGTCAACAAATAGAACAAATTCTTCAGTCCGTACTACTATGTTAAACCAATGAAATGTAGCTTTAAGTCACCATAACCCTGGAGGACTTAATTGTGTTTATATGCGTGTCCAAGCAAATAGGTCAAGTCTGTGTGGTATATTGTTGTTAACCTGGTCAAAAAGAGGATGTTTTGTACAAATCCGAATGTTTAAAAGCTTCCTGAGGACATCAACCATATTCCAATCCTGCAAGTTCATAGAACAGGACCTTGGAACCTCATTCTGCTCCTTACAACACTCCTCAGATTGAGCCCTTGCAGCAGGTGTCAACATATTTCATAGCCCTTAAAGTAGTCGTCTTGGTGGCTATTGTCAGATTTTTTTTTTTTGAAGGTGGGAACTTTCTCTAGTGAGACCCAGTTTATACCTTTCATTCAGACAGGTAATCCTCACAACTGTCATAGCATTCACTCCGTAAATATGTTCAAGAAATCTTCCTCCATCAGGTAAGTATCAAAATTTAGTCCTTAAGAGCACTGACACTGCTAGGGCAGAGTAGTCATGTATCCTGTATTGAAATCTGCTAATGTCCATTAGTTCACCTAATTCTATATGTGGGTCCTCTAATCTTAGCTAATGCCATTTCCTTTGTTTTGACAAAAGTCTCCTCCACCCATAAAGGAAGATGGAAGAGATATTTATATGTAAAACTACTACTTTTTTGCTGCCTACATTTAAAGAATGATTCTACTTTCCACACTGTTATGTAAGTCCCATTGTAATAGATCGGTGAATCTTGGCATGAAGAATATGAAAGTTTATCTGTAGTTGCCTGAACATTTCCTTTCTTCAGAAATTAAGTTCCGCATGGGCCCACCATGGAGACAAATGGATCCTCCAGAATAGAAAGGTAAGTGGGTTTTAGCCCATGAAAGCTTACACCCAAATAAATTTGTTAGTCTCTAAGGTGCCACAAGGACTCCTCATTGTTTATTCAAGGATTTGTGTGTGTTGTCATTAGCAGGTGGAGTTTACCATGCTACAGTAAGAGAAATTGTTGTGATTTTTATCTCAAAATATATTTAATATGATCTTAGAATTTAAGAAAATAAACTTGAATTATTCTGGCTGTGGAAATTCTCAAATGGAGGAAATTTCAGGAGACAGGTCATTCCTCTGTTGCCAGTTACTGACTGGCCTGGTTCTGCCCTCAAGCTGCAAGCAGACTGGAATAGCTATTTTGATGGGTCTGTGGACCTTATTACTTGAAGAAAGGAAATTTTGAGGTAACTATGGATAGATTTTCCTATTAGATTTTAAATGTGTACTTTGGCTGTGTAAGAGTGTACATATGAATATTAAGAATTGTAAAACTACCTAAGGTTGCTGTCTTGTCACCGGAGTTACAAAGAAAGTGGTGAAAAAAAATAAAAATTTACTAATAAAAGATAACTACCATGATCATAATGAATAGAGTAACTCATTTTTCTTTTTTTTAATTAACCTGTGACTATGTACTTGAGTCCTTATTTTGCAAACTGATCCACGTGGGCATACACCTATGCTTCTGTGAAGCCCCGTTGACTTCAGTGGGACTCTGTATGAGCATAAATAAAGTCACATTCAGGGTATCAAATATCAGTAGTTAATTGCCTCAGCATGAACTCTCAGTGCAGTGGCAAAACGGGTTAATGTGATCCTTCAATGTATAAAGGGAATACCAGGAAAAAGAAGGGACATAATCCTGCTTCTGTACACATTCTTGGTAAGACCACTACTATAATACTGTGTCCAATTCTGGCGTCCACACTTCAAGAAGGGTATGGAAATACTGAAGAGAGTTCAAAGGAGGGACATAAAAATGATCCAGGGGTCAGAAAACAAGCCTTATGATGTGAGTCTAAAGGAGCTCAACTTATTCAGCTTATCGAAGGGAAGGTTGAGAGGTAACTTGATCACGGTCTCTAGGTACTTACACATGGAAAAGCTATCTGGTAGTGTGGGGCTCTTCAGTCTTGATGACAAAGGCAAAACAAGATCCAATGGCTGGAAGTTGAAGTTAGACAAATTCTATTTTGAAATAAGATACAATTTCCTAGCAGTGAGCATAATTAAACACTGAAAGAGCTTAGCGGGGAGTTGGTGGACTCGTCATCTCTTAGAGTCTTTGGAATGAGACTAGATATCTTTCTAAAATATATGCTTTAATCCAGTTTCTGGAGGAAATTTTGCACACGTGCGCATGTGTGTTAGGATGGGATTGAGATGGATGGTGGTTCTATCTGGCCTTGAAATTTGTGAATCTATTAATTCCCCTGTTCATCTCCCTTTTTTCATAGGCTACAGAGAAAACAGGATTGCCTACATTGTCCTCAGCATGCTCATTACACTTGCATCTCTGCATTAAGACAGTAACTATGATAAAATCTCATGCTTCAGGGCTGCAGTCACTTGCCTCCGGGGTTAGGAAGGATATCACATCCTCACCGCCTAGATGCATTCTGATGCGTCCTCTGAAGCATCAGAGATGAGATGAGGCACCTGACAGGGTTCACCAGTGTTCTGAGGTGGTAGAGAGAATAATCTTTCTTACATGCCTGGCTAGGGTGTCTCTTATGCACAGGGTCAAACTGCCAGATTTGGAATCAACAAGGAATTTCTCCTCAAGTTAGTTTGGCAGGGGCCTTCAGGGTTTTTTGGGGTTTTTTTGCCTTCTTCTGTAGCATGCTAGGATCATCATGGGGTATCTCGGTGAAATGTAATCACCTGTCATATGCAGGACAGACTAGGTGACCTAGTGGTCCCTTCTGGCTGTAATGTCTATGAAATATTTCACTTCAATATCTAAGGAAGATAGCCTCTCTTACATACATATAAAAATCCATATACAGTGAATACTATTGTGGAATGGCTGGCCTAAGGGTACAGGAGAGTTATTTGACAGGCTTTTATTCTTGCTTTTATTCGTGTGTCATCTGGCATCATCCTCAAATCTCTAGTTATAAACTTGGGTATTAGAGTATTATTGATTTACATGTTGTTCATATTTTTAACAGGAAGACAGTGATCCAACTGTTCACGAAAGCCTCAGCATAGAAAATACACTATGGGCAAGCACTGTTGTTGCTTCAGGTGAGCAATGATGCATACTGCAGTGTCAAAGTTTATGATGTACTTAAAAGCTCCTCAGCGGCAATATATCCTATTTTACAAAGTAACTTATTAATGGTTTTCAAAAGTGTTCATGATGTGACCATTGTTCCCGAGTCTCACTTTCTAATTTTATATCCAAATATGTCGTCCTGCTTATTGTCTTACTTTTTTATCCTTAACAATATCCCATACTGTCAGTTTGTTGTTTGACTTGTTCTGTCCTTTGCACAGTACCTTAAATGCTCACCTGTTACTTTCTTTAATTGAAACTTCCTGTGTAATTCTTCCCTGTTAGCTTAATGTAGACTCTTACTGAAGTGTGTGTGATGACATTTTGTGTGTAGGATAACTTATTTTAAATTTCTGAGGCTACACCCTGAGGGAAAATTCAGTTAAAGTGCAGTACTAATAGTAGGACACACTGAGCGCTGAATAAAAACAGATGTTCCCAATCTTCACTAAATTTCAGGTTCCTTACTTGCATATATTGTAAAGGATGCTCCATAAGACGAAATGGTGTATTAATTAATAATCGGAGAAATGTAGAACATTCTCTGCATAAGAGTTTTCATTTAGTCATATAATACCTAAACTCTGTACTGTACTGATACTAATATTTAAAAAAAAACCCTGCAAACATGAAATCTAGTCAGTTTTCTTTTAAAAAGTTTAAAGTAATTTTGGATAATTCATGAGTCCCCATACCATTTTTTTGTGGTTGTACAATCAAATTTTTTTAAATTTGATTGTACAAATTTCCTCTCCCCCTTTTGTGCTTACGCTGACCAAACAATGATGGAAACTATTTCCCCGCACACGTGAGCATGCACACACCCAAAAGTTTAGTGTGTGTTACCTTCAGGAATGTTGAAATTAAAAAAAACTGAGAAAACTAAGCCTTTTAAAAATGTGGCAATTCATAGTGAAAGTAGATAGAAGACCGTCTGTCATTGTTTGTTTGAATGCCAACATTCCATCTTTCTTTTTATTGTTGAGTATCTAAAATGAAACACAGAAAACTGGTTTTGTAATTATAGGTGTGGCTGGTAGCATGCCCTGTTATTAAGGTTG
This sequence comes from Mauremys reevesii, assembly GCF_016161935.1. NCBI lineage: Eukaryota > Metazoa > Chordata > Testudines > Geoemydidae > Mauremys > Mauremys reevesii. The sequence goes on along the minus strand of NC_052624.1, from coordinate 185,732,061 downwards.
CCTGACGCTTCCAGTTATAAGACCCTGTTTCTGTTGCTCATGATGGTACCAAACTTGAATTGTTTGGGCTGAAATGTTCCATACTTGGGAAAATTTCAGCCAAAACAGTTTCACTATTTCCAAGAACAAAGCTAGAGAAAAATACATTGTATTGCCCATTTAAAAAAAAAAAAATCTGGTGACCTTTTCACTGACCTGCTGTATCATCCCAATGGTTTCCAGCAGGGAAAAAATTGGGGGAGGGGCTTTGTGTCAGGATTGTGCCTTTTGTCAACTCCATATAATTATAGCCATTTGGGCTTTATTTCAGCTTGTTTATACGTGTGCGTTTTTTAATAAACTATTCTAAAATGTTACATATGAAAATATTTTGATCGGCACTGGCAATCTGGATTCTTCACACCTTATCTACTGTGCATCGAATCCCTTATACACTTACATTAGACTTCTGTTACTGATCCTCCGCACTATTGATTTGTGGTCTTTCTCTTCTAAAAATTGTCAGGACAGCAGCAACCAGAGCTGAAGGTTTCTGAGGTATTCCCCACATAATTCCCTAAACACTCTTTCCTAGCCTGACCTTGACCCTCCAAATGACCCTGACCAGTATCAGCAGTATGTATCTGCAAGATATATACCATATGTGTGTGTGTGTATATATATATATATATGTATATATAAAAATGTTGATGTAAACCATTGCTAATGGCATCCTATGTATATTTAAATAGATATGTACCTTTTATGTGTGCTCACGTATATCAAGTGTGTGTTAACGTTAATGTATTGAGTGGAGATTTTAGAAGGGATTTTTTTTGTTAGTGTTGTTTAACTTTTGCTTCTACTGGATATTTTGGCTCTATATCCCAAATCATGCACAGTTTAACTGCATTTTCAGTCTGCTTGCTTAGGTGTAGAAATCCTCTATTCCATTGGTTAGGGCTAAAGGAAATCATGGTGATTTCATGAAAATGGGAATGAATGCAAAGTCTTAAGAATAAGCACAGAAGGAGATTGTGAATGTGACCAGGGCCTTCACAATTAAAGGTTTTGAAAACTAGGTGGGCCATTTTAAATTTAATCACTCACTTTTAAAATCATTTATCTTTTACAGTGTTTTATTATTATATTTCCTGAGATATCTTGTCAGTTTCCTTTTTAAAAGAGAACAATTTAAAAATGAAAAACTTGTAATAAAAAGCCCATTGTATGATCTATTAAGTAAACAGGCTAGGTATAATATGACCAGGATAGCTGAAACTGTGAACCAATATAGTGCTATATTCTGAAAGAACGATAATCATTGAGAAAGACCTGCTGAGAGACTTATTAAAAGGGAATTACCCTAATGGAGCTTTGTGGTCACAAGGACATGTATCACTCTTGCAAAGTCATCACATATAAAAAATAAAGGTGCAGCCTGTGTAATTGCACAACTGGAAAAGAACTTTCATACCAGGTCTGACACCTGACTGACTAGCCTATTTGTCTGTGTGTCTGTCTATGTACTTAACCCCCAATGCTACAATATCTGAGTGCCTTCAGAGTGTTAAAAAGGAAGTAACAAATCAGTTAGTATTTTCTTCTTTTTTTTGTCTGTTGGTGTAAATTGAATAGTTGTTTAGAAAAAGTGTGTGGTATGTCTGTGAGCTTTTGAGGAGAGAAACAAAGTTGAAGAGATGAGTTGCTCATTAAGTTCTGAATGCCATGAGTTTAGCGGTCATTATCTGTACAGGCAATATGTTCCATAGTCTAGTGCCAGCTCCTGTGGAAGGTTTGTCTCCTTCACTCACAAGGCTGTCCCTGTTGACTGACAGTTGTTTAATTCCAGTGGAATGCAACTATTATTGGAGGCTCAGGATAAAAGGTGATTTCTCGGATAGCTTGGACAATTCCATGGAGAGCTTTGAATATCTATTCAGGGACCCTAAACTGAACTTTTCTCTCTGGGAAGCCAGTGCAGAGTACAACACCAGTGTTATGTGCTTATCTCAATCTGTATTACTTAGCAAGTGGCTGCTGCACTTTTCCCAGTTATGGATAATTCATAGTTCTGAGCAGGCGTATTTTTGAGGAGGGTTGAAAAGACGGGATGGCATTTCTTTTGTGAAATTTTAGTGAATAGATATTCTGATCTGATTGACTTGTAATAGTGTTTGCCATCTTGTATGTATGAGAGCATGGGGGAAATGTCCTCTTATTTTTGTTCTGTATTTATATTTATAGTGTGCTTTTAATTTGACAGGAGGATGTAGAGCCCAGGATAGGCATTCTTTTGTGTGTGTACTTAAATGTAAATAAACAGTAAATCATATATGGATCACACACAGACTGTCCAGGGAACTCTTATGATTAGAACAAATGACAAGATTCTTAACTCTACTTGCTACCTCAGTGTGTGTCAAGAGCCTATAGGCAATATCTTACCAAAAGAAGGCTGAGATTCTAAACTTTAGAAAAGCTCATTTGAAAAAATTGAGGATGCTAATCAAAGTCCCTAAAGTAAAAGAATGAGGATATTAAAATACTTAAACATATCACAATGGAGTTGCAGATGTTATGAATATCTGTAGACAAAATGGACCAGGAGAAAACACTCTTTAAATGACAATGTTCAAGAGATTTTTAAAACATAAGATATCGTTCAGAAAATGGAAAACCACCCCTAGTGAGCCCAATTTAAAAGCGCATAAACTATAGTGTAAGATAATAATTAGGATAGCAAAGAGAGACTTTGAAGAGCAAATAAATTGTCAAGAACAGATATGAGGAAATTCTTTCAGTATGTCAGAAGCAAGAATCCTACAAGCTAATCAGATCAGGATAATCATATAATCAGATCAGGAAGTAAAGCGAACGATTAAGGAGGATAAGGACATTGCAAAGACGTTCGATGATTTCTTGGCATCATTTTTCACCAAAGAAAATATTGGAAGCTAAGTACAGTCAGACTGAGGAAATCCTGGAACAAATGAATACACTAAGGGCTTGTCTACACTACCAGCTGGATCGGCAGGCAGCAATCGATCCAGCGGGGGTTGATTTAATCACGTCTAGTATAGATGCGATAAATCAACTGCTGAGCACTCTCTGGTCGACTCTGGTACTCCACCAGGAGGAGGAGTGCAAGCGGAGTCAACGGGAGAGCGTCAGCTGTTGACTTACTGCAGTGAAGACACCACAATAAATAGATCTAAGTACGTCGACTTCAGCTACGCTGTTCACATAGCTGAAGTTGCATATCTGCATGGGGTCGAACTAAGTAGTGTAGGCAAGTCCTGAGGTGCAACAAGTCATCAGGACTGTGTAGTATTCATCCAAGAATTCTGAAGAAACTTGAGAACTAAGTCATCTTAAGCTGAAGTGTTAACAAAAACATGTAATAGCTCATTAAAATAGTTTGTGTACCACTGGACTTTGAGGATAACAAATGTCTCACCACCTCTCCAAATGGTCTCATGAAGTTGATGAAGGGGGAGAACAGTGTAGACTCCTGTGAGACCTTCAAATGGACTTCAGGTCCCATTAGAAAGGAATGTTTGGAGTCTAATTTCAGTGCTGCACTGTTATGTCCAGGTGTGTCATGCAGGTGACCCAGTATACCAGTATGGGAAAGCTGAAGAGAGGTCAACTAGTGTGAGCATCGATATGTGACTTCTAACTGTTCTCTTTCAGTGCTACCAACACTGTCTTTATGCTGTGCTCTGCTGTGGAACCCAACTGCGAAGTATCCAGGATACTGGCAGATATTACATGAAGCTAGAATTTTGATTTTGCTTTCTGAATGATTTCACCTAGAAATGGATGATTGGAGAGAGAAGTGATAGATGAAATGTATTGCACCAACTGTTGGCTTTTTCAAGATTGATCATACTATACTATTTTCCAGGGTGATCTCTTCTCCAAAAGAGGCATTCAGAATGTATATTAGCCTGTACACAATTGTTCTGTACCAGCCTTAACCAGCCAGGAGGGGCAAGAATCTGTTTAGCAGTTGGGGACTCAAATATTTTAAAGAGCTTCAGAAGGTATCATGAGGTCAAACTGTGCCATAAGGGGCAGGAGGTTGTGGGCTGTGCACTCTTAGAGATTTCTTCTGGTGCAAATCTCTCTTATATTTGGTTGATATTTGCTGTGAAGTAAAACGAGTTGCTTGCCAGTGGTTGGTTCCTGTGTTATGCCTATAAGAAGCACACAGGATCTTTTCAGGGAAAAAGGCAATATGCCACATTTATTGAGAATACAGCAGTTAGCATACTCTTTTTAGTCAGTCTCTCTCTCTCTCTCTCTCTCTCTCTCTCTCTCTTCTGCCAGTTGATGTTTATAGTTACCAGTCCAGAGTCTGGATCAATCTAGTGGCCAGCCAGATTGGTCCCATTTGCCGGTGGCTCATAAGAACATAAGAACGGCCGTACCGGGTCAGACCAAAGGTCCATCTAGCCCAGTATCTGTCTACCGACAATGGCCAATGCCAGGTGCCCCAGAGGGAGTGAACCTAACAGGCAATGATCAAGTGATCTCTCTCCTGCCATCCATCTCCATCCTCTGATGAACAGAGGCTAGGGACACCATTCTTTACCCATCCTGGCTAATAGCCATTTATGGACTTAACCACCATGAATTTATCCAGTTTTCTTTTAAACACTATTATAGTCCTAGCCTTCACAACCTCCTCAGGTAAGGAGTTCCACAGGTTGACTGTGCACTGCGTGAAGAAAACTTCCTTTTATTTGTTTTAAGCCTGCTGCCTATTAATTTCATTTGGTGACCCCTAGTTCTTGTATTATGGGAATAAGTAAATAACTTTTCCTTATCCACTTTCTCCACATCACTCATGATTTTATATACTTCTATCATACCCCCGCTTAGTCTCCTCTTTTCCAAGCTGAAGAGTCCTAGCCTCTTTAATCTTTCCTCGTATGGGACCCTCTCCAACCCCCTAATCATTTTAGTTGCCCTTTTCTGAACCTTTTCTAGTGCTAGAATATCTTTTTTGAGGTGAGGAGACCACATCTGTACACAGTATTCAAGATGTGGGCATACCATGGATTTATATAAGGGCAGTAATATATTCTCAGTCTTATTATCTATCCCCTTTTTAATGATTCCTAACATCCTGTTTGCTTTTTTGACCGCCTCTGCACACTGCGTGGACATCTTCAGAGAACTATCCACGATGACTCCAAGATCTTCTTCCTGACTCGTTGTATCTAAATTAGCCCCCATCATATTGTATGTATAGTTGGGGTTATTTTTTTCCAATGTGCATTACTTTACATTTATCCACATTAAATTTCATTTGCCATTTTGTTGCCCAATTACTTAGTTTTGTGAGATCTTTTTGAAGTTCTTCACAATCTGCTTTGGTCTTAACTATCTTGAGCAGTTTAGTATCATCTGCAAACTTTGCCACTTCACTGTTTACCCCTTTCTCCAGATCATTTATGAATAAATTGAATAGGATTGGTCCTAGGACTGACCCTTGGGGAACACCGCTAGTTACCCCTCTCCATTCTGAGAATTTACCGTTTATTTAATAGTTCCACAACTTCACATTTGAGTTCTTTCAGAACTCTTGGGTGAATGCCATTGGGTCCCGGTGACTTGTTAATGTTGAGTTTATCAATTAATTGCAAAACCTCCTCTAGTGACACTTCAATCTGTGATAGTTCCTCAGATTTGTCACCTACAAAAGCCAGCTCAGGTTTGGGAATCTCCCTAACATCCTCAGCCGTGAAGACTGAAGCAAAGAATCCATTTAGTTTCTCCGCAATGACTTTATCGTCTTTAAAAGCAACAAAGAATCCTGTGGCACCTTATAGACTAACAGACGTTTTGCAGCACGAGCTTTCGTGGGTGAATACCCACTTCTTCGGATGCATCCGAAGAAGTGGGTATTCACCCACGAAAGCTCATGCTGCAAAACATCTGTTAGTCTATAAGGTGCCACAGGATTCTTTGTTGCTTTTACAGATCCAGACTAACACGGCTACCCCTCTGATACTCGATTTATCGTCTTTAAGCGCTCCTTTTGTATTTCGATTGTCAAGGGGCCCCACTGTTTGTTTAGCAGGCTTCCTGCTTCTGATGTACTTAAACATTTTGTTATTACCTTTGGAGTTTTTGGCTAGCCGTTCTTCAAACTCCTCTTTGGCTTTTCTTATTACACTCTTGCACTTAAGTTGGCAGTGTTTATGCTCCTTTCTATTTGCCTCACTAGGATTTGACTTCTACTTTTTAAAGGAAGTCTTTTTATCTCTCACTGTTTCTTTTACATGATTGTTAAGCCACAGTGGCTCTTTTTTAGTTCTTTTACTGTGTTTGTTAATTTGGGGTATACATTGAAGTTGGGCCTCTATTATGGTGTCTTTAAAAAGTGCTCATACAGCTTGCAGGGATTTCACTTTAGTCACTGTACCTTTTAACTTTTGTTTAACTAACCCCCTCATTTTTGTAGAGTTCCCCCTTTTGAAATTAAATGCCACAGTGTTGGGCTGTTGAGATGTTCTTCCCACCACAGGGATGTTAAGTGTTGTTATATTATGGTCACTATTTGCAAGCGGTCCTGCTATAGTTACCTCTTGGACCAGCTCCTGCGCTCCACTCAGGATTAAATCTAGAGTTGCCTCTCCCCTTGTGGGGTCCCGTACCAGCTGCTCCATGAAGCAGTCATTTAAAGTATCGAGAAATTTTATCTCTGCATATCGTCCTGAAGTGAAATGTTCCCAGTCAATATGGGGATAATTGAAATCCCCCACTATTATTGGGTTCTTAATTTTGATAGCCTCTCTAATTTCCCTTAGCATTTCATCATCACTTTTACTGTCCTGGTCAGGTGGTCGATAATAGATCCCTAATGTTATATTTTTACTAGAACATGAAATTTCTATCCATAGAGATTCTATGGAACATGTGGATTTGCTTAAGATTTTTACTTCATTTGAATCTACACTTTCTTTCACATATAGTGCCACTCCTCCCCCTGCACGACCTGTTCTGTCCTTCCAATATATTTTGTACCCCGGAATGATTGTGTCCCATTGATTGCTCTCAGTCCACTAGGTTTCTGTGATGCCTATTATATCAATATCCTCCTTTATCACAAGGCACTCTAGTTCACCCATCTTATTATTTAGACTTCTAGCATTTGTGTACAAGCACTTTAAAAACTTGTCCCTGTTTATTTGTCTGCCCTTTTCTGATGTGCCAGATTCTTTTTTATGTGACTGTTTATCATCTGATCTGGCCCTCACATTATCCTCTTCTGTCCTCTGTTCCTGACTATAACCTGGAGATTCTCTATCATCAGACTCTCCCCTAAGAGAAGTCTGTGTCTGATCCACATGCTCCTCTGCAGCAGTCGGCTTTCCCCCATCTCCTAGTTTAAAAACTGCTCTACAACCTTTTTAATGTTTAGTGCCAGCAGTCTGGTTCCACTTTGGTTTAGGTGGAGCCCATTTCTCCTGTATAGGATCCCCCCATCCCAAAAGTTTCCCCAGTTCTTAATGAACGTAAACCCCTCCTCTCTACACCATCGTCTCATCCACGCATTGAGACTCTGAAGCTCTGCCTGCCTACTTGGCCCTGCGCGTGGAACTGGGAGCATTTCTGAGAATGCCACCATAGAGCTCCTGGATTTCAGTCTCTTCCCTAGCAGCCTAAATTTGGCTTCCAGGACAACTCTCCTACCCTTCCCTATGTCATTGGTACCTACATGTACCACGACCACTGGTTCCTCCCCAGCACTACACATAAGTCTGTCTAGATGCCTCGAGAGATCTGCAACCTTCGCACCAGGCAGGCAAGTCACCATACGGTTCTCCCGGTCATCACAAACCCAGCTATCTACATTTCTAATGATTGAATCTCCCATTACTAACACCTGCCTTTTCCTAGAAACTGGAGTTCCCTCCCCCGGGGAGGTAACCTCAGTGCGAGAGGCAACCCCAGCACCATCTGGAAGGAGGGTCCCAACTATGGGAAGGTTTCCCTCTGCTCCCATTGACTACTCTGCTTTCCTGGGCCTTTCTTCCTCCTCAATAGCGCAGGGGCTGTCTGACCAGAGGTGGGACAATTCTACAGTATCCCAGAAAGCCTCATCAACATGCCTCTCTTAGCTCCTCCAGTTCCGCCAAAGTCCAGAGCCCCTGGCCTCCAAAGTCCGTACGTGGTCTCTGCGGGCCGGGAGCTCCTTGCACCGATTGCACACATATGCCACCCACCCACAAGACAGGTAATCATACATGTTACACTCAGCGCAACACACTGGCTAGCCCCCACTCTGCTTCTGGGATTCTGCCTGCATTGTCTCCTAGTTAATGAAAGGGTGGTTTAAAGAAAGAGGTTTTGAATGTAGTTTGGTTTATAGGTTTTAAGGGGACTAAAGGGGCACAGCTAGAACCGACAAGGGACCCCCACTCCCTTCCCAAAGTCCCTTGCGAAACTCCCTGTTAGCAGCCCCTGTTCGCAAAGCTCCCTGGTCGCTTGTGCGCGGCTTTATAAAGCCCTGGCCTGAGTGAATGCCCTGCCCACTGATTAAGGCTCAGCCAATTACCAGAGGCTTCTAGCTTTCAAACCTTCCTTTGAAGCTCACTGCCTCCAACTGCCAGCCACAGCACACGGTCCTTCAAACAACCGAACAAACAGACTGACACAAACAAGCTCAAAAGAAGAAAAAGCCGGACGACCATTCTCCTCTGGCTAAGCGTCGAGAAGTACTACCCCAGGCAGGCCACTCTTCAGCATCTCCTTCACGTTCCAACAGAGAGCCTTCCCACTCCCCGAGCTCTTGATGTTCAAGGCACCGAAGATCGGCTCCTCCGTGGTCTTCAGTTTCTGAGACCTCGGAGTCAAAGCCCAACTCCTACCACTCAAGTAGGAGCAGAAGTCATAGAGCGAGGTTGGGCAGAGACAGAAGGGAGCAGCAGGCGTGGCCTCCACTGTGGCAGAACCTATCTCAGTGGCCCTTCTGGACTCCCTGGGCTTATCACCAGGGCCAGGGAGGAACCCAGGGCCCACACTCAGTGAGGTATTCAGTTGCCTCTGTCACTTTCGTCCCGCCTTCTGCAGTGCATCCGGCACCTACGGTTCTGACGCCTTTCCCTCCAGCACCGCCGTCAACACCATCATAACTCTGGCACCGTGCTCAGCTCCAATTTTGGCACCAGCCTTTATGACGTCAACACACTTGTCTCCCATGCTTGCATCGTTGTCGATGTTGACCTCGATGCAGGCACCTATGGCCCTGGTGCCAGTGTCGGCACCAGGCCCCCCAACACTGGCAGCTCCTGTGAACGTGCCAATGCAGCTCCCTTCTGTGAGATTGATGCCAATGCCGACATTGGCTATGACGCCTACAGCCCTGGCACTGTCATCAGCACCACTTCCTCCAATGCTGCCCCAGGAGTCACATGACCGGTCTGGGGCAGACGATAGGGAGCTTTCACCACCGGCACACGCTTCCTCCTCCTTGTCGCCGGACGAGGCGTTGGCAGGGTCATCCATAGCTCCTGCATTAGAGAACAACAGAGTTCTACAACAGTTGCTCTGCAGGGCTGCCCAAGGCTTGGGCATCAAGGCCAAGGAGGTGGTTGAGGACGCGGATCCCATGGTGGACATTCTAGCACTATTGGGGCCCTCACAGGTAGCGTTACCCCTCATAAAGCTGGTGGTGGACACCACCAAAACTCTATGGCAGACACCGGCTTCTCTGCCACCCACTGCTAAACACAATGAGCGCCGATATTTCGTCCCTTCCGGAGGCTTTGAGCATCTCTACTCTCATCCGCCTCCGATTTGTTGGTCATTGATGCGGCTAACCAGCAGGAGAGACCATGTTTCTAAGGTCCTGCCCCAAAGAATAGGGATGCTAAACTCCTGGACCTCGTGGGTAGAAAAATCTACTCCACTGGTGGGGTACAACTCCGTATTGCGACAGAAGGCCATTGTGAGCAGGTACTCCTATAATACCTGTGCTTCCATGGCTAAGTTTACAGAGCTCATCCCTTCAGACTCTCGGTCTGAGTTCACTGTCTTGATGGAAGAAGGGAAATTAGTCTTCTGTGCTTCACTGCAGGCAGCCTTAGACGCTGCCACAAGAGTCATGGTGTCAGGAGTGACTATGCGACAGGGAGCCTGGTTGCAAGACTCAGGGTTACCCTACGAAGTCCAACAAATGATTCAGGACCTTCCATTTGAGGGTGAGACTCTGTTTTCAGAGAAGGCTGACGAACGGCTCCACAGCCTAAAAGACTCCCGGGCTACCCTCAGATGCTCTGGAGCGATCATGATCAGGTGCGCTCTGTCCCTGCGGAGTTTTAGCAGGACCCTGTGAACCAGCGGGAACGGTGGAAAAGCGTACAGCAGATGGCTCATCCACGGCATCAGAAAAAACCTCCAAGATCGAGCCCGGGGAGAGGCCTTGGAATGAGAACTTCTCTCTCTTTTCGTTCTCGCGAGAGTGAAGAGGGCTATGCGGGGAAAGTCCCACTTCCGGAAAATGGAATGGATAATGTCCGGAGGAAACGACCACTTGTGAGACAGGAAGGATCTGCTGAGGCGATCCGCCAGCTGAAACGCCTGGTATACAAGGCAGACTGCTCTCAGCTCTCGGACATCGATGTGCAAGGCCAGCTCTTGAGCCGACCGAAGGCCGTGAGTGCGAAACTGACCCAGGTGAGCACCCAGCCAAGAGATGGGGTGTTTGTCATGAGGGACCCCGAGGGGTGACTGGAACAGCATCCCTGGATACACCAGGGAGGGCGTCAACTCCCGGTCGAGGGAGCCTAGGATGCTCGGGGGGAACGAGATGACCATGAGTATGCTATCTCTGCCCAGGTGGTACACCAAGGTGAGCCACAATTAAAGTGGACGGAGGCGAAGCCTGGCATGTTTGGTTACAAACATGCAGACAGCCATGTGATTCAGGAAACCTAGGCAAGTGCGAGCCAAAGTTGTCGGGAAGGTCCGTAGACCTTGTACAATTGTTACCCTCGCCTGAAACCGAGGCTGAGGTAAGCAGGCTCTGGCGAGACGGAGTCCAAGATGGCCCCAATGAATTCTATTCCCTGTGTGGGAATCAGAGTGGATTTTTCTATTGATCATCAGGCCTAGACACAGGAATAGGTTTGTGTCGATGCCCACATGACTGGTAACTTGGGCCCGGTGGTCCCTCGAATGAGCCAATCGTCTAGATACGGAGAACGTGTATCCGAAGGTGGCGAAGAGAGGCGGCAACTACAGCCATGCACTTTGAATACACTTGGGCTGTATAGAGGCCAACCGGGAGGGCCGTAAACTGGAAATGATGACGGTAGGCCCCAAACCGGGGGTACCTTCTGTGTGGAGGAGAAATGGCGACGTGAAAATACGCACCCTTCATATCGAGGGTGGCATACCAGTCTCCAGGATCCAAGGACGGGATGATGGTCCCCATGGGTACCATGCGGAACTTAGCTGTATCATGAACTTGTTGAGTTCCCACAGGTCTAGGATAGGTCTGAGACCTCCCTTCACCTACGGGATTAGGAATTAGTTGGAGTAGAACCCTTTGTCCCTTTCGTCCTTAGGTACCTCCTCTATAGCTCCGATGAAGAGGAGCGTCCGCACCTCTTGCAAGAGGAATCGCTCATGAGAGGGGTCCCTAAGAGGGACGAGGATGGGTAGGCCTTTGCCCCATTGGTGGTTAGAAGGACCCTAATTTTGGCTCCTTTGGGGTCCTGACTGACGCCTACGACCACGTAAGCCACGCCCGCTGGCAAAGTCCTGTCTTTGTCTAGGCGCAGGGTAAGAGCGGTGAGGCTGGGGACGGAAAGGTCGGCGCTGAAGCACCGGCGTGTGCATGCCGAGAGAGAGCGCAAAGTGACCCTGCTGCCCTTTAGGCTTTGCAGCCTAGGGCCAGTTTTTTCAGAGAACAGGCCTTTGCCATTGAAGGGCAAATCCTGTATAGTGTGCAGCAGCTGCGAGGGAAGGCTCGATAACTGGAGCCATGAAATGTGCCTCGTGGCAACACCCGAGGCCAGAGTCATGGCAGTGGAGTCAGCTGCATCCAACGAGGCCTGGAGGGAAGCTCTCGCCAGCTTCTTCCTTTGCTCCAGGAGGGCATCGAACTCTTGACGGGAGTTCTGAAGAACCGACTCTGTAAATTTGCCCACCGCCACCCATAGTAGCGGCTAAGCAGGGCTTGCTGGTTTGCTACACGAAGTTGCAGGGCCCCCGCCGAGTACAACTTACGGCCCAGTAAGACCATTCGCCTAGCCTCCTTGGATTTAGGGGCTGGTGCCTGCTGGCCATGGCGTTCCGTCCCATTGAGGGACTGGATGACAAGGGAGCAGGGGGGTGGGCGGGGAGATGTACATATAGGTACTCGTACCCCCTGGAGGATACCATGTACTTGCATTTCGATTAGAGGAGGGCCCAAGGAGTATGTTCCTGCCCCCGCCTCATCTGGGGAGGAGGAAGAAGAAAGGCCAGGGACAAGCGGGTCCTGTGTAGGCTCGTGCTCCTGGATGACCTCCTGATCCGGTGGGATCTGGGAGCCCGGTGGCTGAACCGGGGCTTGCTCTGTACTGGTCGGAGGGGGACGGCTAATTGTCGCCTCTGGCACCCAGTGCTCTGGCGGAACAGAGCGAGATGGGATCACAGGTACGCCTCTGGAGTGGTAGTACGCCCAAGGTGTCCAGAATGACCACTGATAGGTCTCCTGGAAGACTCTGGAGGGCACATCGGAAACAGAGTACTGCGCATATGACGTGTCCACGCGGGATGACACTGATGCATGGCTGGATGGCCCTGGAGGAGCTGAAAAGCCCTTGGTAGAGTCTCCCTCTCTAACTGACGTCGCTCAACGCGGCACCGGGGATCGGTACCGGGAAGCATACCGGTACCGAGAACGGGACTTGCCACCGGAGCGGTGCCGGGCGGTTGACCGAGATTGCGAGTCTCGATGTCGGGAGTGGCTACGGGAGTCCCGGTGCGTGGATCGGTGCTGGGAGCTGGAGCGGTGCTGAGTGTACCGGGCCGGCGAACGGGACGCTGACCGGTGCCGCGAGTACTACTGGTACCGAAATGGAGAACGGTGCCGAGACTGTGAGCGGCGTCGGGACCTCGATCGGTGACAGGACCGAGAACGTCTGCGGGACCGCGATCGTGAACGGTGCCGCTCTGCGGTGCCGACGGAGGGTGCTCTGATCAAGGCAGGCTTGCCGATCGACTATATAACCCGCACCGGCGGTGCCGGGGGTTGATGCAGCGCAGACGCTGTCATTGCAATCAGCTCCCTCGCCGTGGAAACTGTCTCCAGCGTGGAGGGAATAGTGAGCTCGACCACAGCTCGCGCCGGGGAGCTTTCAGGCACCGGACTCGATGGCTCTTGCGTGGCCGGGGTCGACGGTGCCGGTATTGTCGGTGCCACGGCAGGTATCGGAGCCAGGCGGTCCGACTTAGTATAGCGCTCGGGCTGTGGAGCAGGCGGCTCTTATGCAGCTTAATAGTGAGCTCGACCATGGCTCACACCGGGGAGCTGTCAGGCACCGGAGTCGACGGCTCTTGCGTGGCCGGGATCGACGGTGCCGATATTGTCGGTGCCTCGGCAGGTATTGGGGCCAGGCGGTCCGACTTGGTATAGCGCTCGGGCTGCGGAGCAGGCGGCTCTGACGCAGCTTAATAGTGAGCTCAACCACGACTCACACTGGGGAGCTTTCAGGCACCGGAGTCGACGGCTCTTGCATGGCCGGAATCAATGGTGCCGATATGTCGGTGCCACGGCAGGTATCGGTGCCGGATGGTCCAACTTGGTATAGCGCTCGGGCTGCGGAGCAGGCGGCTCTGACGCAGGAGTCTTGTGCCTCTTCACCTTCAGGGAGAGGGATCGGTGACGAACGGATGTTGGTGCTGGCGACAGCCGGTGCCGAGAGGCCTTGGCGGTACCGGCGATCCGGTGTCGAGGGAGCGCTTCTTGAAGACTGACCAGCGCTCGGTGCAGAGGGTTGAGGAGTAAGAGCTGCCTCTCTCAGGAGCTGCTTGGGACGAAAGTCCCGCTCCCCCTTTGTTCTCGGCTTAAAGGCCTTACAAATGCAGCACTTATCTGTTAGGTGAGATTCCCCGAGGCACTTAAGACAAGAGTCGTGGGGATCTCTTGTCGGCATCGGCTCGTGGCAGGCCGAGCTTTGAAAACTCGGTGAACTGGGCATAGGCCCAGGCACTGGGTGCGGGGAAGGGGATAATCCCCGAACCCCTGTGAACTATATACACTAACTATAGTACAAACAAATAAAGTTAACTACAACTATATAAATCTAAACTATATACACAAGAATTAACGAGAGAACTACGAGTAGCTAGGGAAGTGGAGGTCAGCTAAGCCACACTCCACTGTTCCAACGACCGACACGGGCCACCCCTTCAGTTCCTTCTTGCCGGCTACTCCGACAAAGGGGTAGGAGGGTGGGTATTGGAATGGACAAGAACAACAGTTACGAGAAGGTGAGTAACCATTTTTTCTTCTTCGAGTGCTTGTTCATGTTGATTCCAATCAGATGACTCCCAAGCAAAATTAGGAGATGGGATTGGAGCTGTCCACTGACTGGAGTACTGCCCTACCAAAGGCCGCATCATCTCTGGCCTGCTTAGTAATTGCATAGTGTGCGGTGAAAATGTGTATCGATGACTACGTCTCCGCCCTGCAGATTTCCTGGGTGGGGACCTGAGCCAGGAAAGCTGTTGAACGAAGCTTGTGCTTCTTGTAGAGTGCGCCATTATTGGGTGCACTGGGATTCCCGCTAGATTATAGCGCTCGGTAATGCAGGCCACAATTCACAATGAAATGCTCTGACTGGTATGCTGCCTGGGTCTTCAACCTGGTTCTAACCAGTTTTCTGACTGCCCCATTCGAGCCACTGACAACATGCTCGCTGATATACCTGTCCTGGAAGACAGTTTTCCTTGTAGCCTTTCCATAGGCCAGACGAGTCTCCGAGCTTCAGGCTCTCACGATGGACCCACGGTATACTGTGTTCCTCAAGGACAAGGGCAGTTGTTACCACGTCCGACCTTCCTCCCTAAGGTGGTGTTGGCCTCTCATATCAACCAGGAGATCTTCCTTCCGGTCTTCTTTCCGAAGCCACACTCATCGCAAGGAGAGCAACAATTGCCCTCCCTAGACGTCCGTAGGGCGTCCGTAATCTATATCGAGCGGACAAAGCCCTTTCGTAACGCCCCCAAATCTTCATCGTACTGGCATACCGGTCGAAGGGCATACCTGTCTCCTCCTAGAGGATTTCATCTTCGATGACGTTGTGCATCCACACCTCCTGTGTTTTGGCCCATGTTCCATAGAGCCACCTTACTGCACATTCCACTAGGGCTCAAGCTTCTCTGCTGCCTTCCTGGCTCACATACCCTTTCAGGGGATATGTCGTGCAACTACCTGGTCCTCGGTCCACACCTTTGCCTCATTGGTCCAAGAGTCCAGAGATGATGCAGCCTTTGGCTCAGCAGTTTTGCATTCTGCAACATCTAACTCCGACCCCACCGCCTACGTAAGGCTTGGGAATCACCTAACTGGAATGCATATGAGCAATCACTCGAAGAAGAAAAGACGGTTACTCACCGTTGTAACTGTTGTTCTTCGAGATGTGTTGCTCATATCCATTCCAGACCCGCCCTCCTTCTCCACTGTCGGAGTAGCCGGCAAGAAGGAACTGAGGGGCGGATGGGTCAGCAGGGGTATATATCCTGCGCCATAGCGGCACCACTCCAGGGGGCGCCCGGCCGACCCACCGAGTGTTGCTAGGGTAAAAATCTTCCGACGAACGTGCACGCGGCGTGCACACACCTAACTGGAATGGATATGAGCAACACATCTCGAAGAACAACAGTTACAACGGTGAGTAACCGTGTTTTACTCACCTTCTCGTAACTGTTGTTCTTGTCCATTCCAATACCCACCCTCCTACCCCTTTGTCAGAGTAGCCGGCAAGAAGGAACTGAAGGGGTGGCGGGTCGTCAGGCCTATATATTATGCACCATTGGGGCGTGACTCCAGGGGGCGCGCAGGCCGACCCGATGGATGCTGCTAAGGGAAAAATCTTCCAGCCAACGTGCACGTGCGTGTACACCTGATTGAATAACACATCTCAAAGAACAACTGTTATGAGAAGGTGAGTAACCATTTTATACATGCAAGGCTGGGTGGCCAGATGAGTCAGGGGGTAGAGGTGGCATTCCCTCCCCAAGCCCCACCAGTTGCCACCTACCCCCCCCCACCCCCCGGTCTCCACAATTTGAAAACCTCTGGTCTATTTGGACCACCGTATGGGAAGGGATTTTTCCACTGGAGACATTGGTGAGTGTCTGGTTTTTTTTTTTTTACTTTTTCTACAGTGGCTTGCAGACCTGGATGGTTAATTTTGGAATAGAGTAATACAAGCTAGAATTTTTAAAAAGCTGAAGAAAAAATACATTGTTTCAGCTTGCAGGCAGTGTCCAGTGCAAGAGGTGAAGTGATAGTGGAGGCCAGCTCCTGAAGTAAACACAAGCATGGTACCTAGAAGGCCACTGGCATCAACCTCAGTTGGTTTCTGCTGAGAGCATAGTTTAAACATAATGGGGTTGTACAAGTGTAATTCAGGGCATAATTGGACCTGCCGAACCTTTGTAACTGAGAATGATACATGAAAAGAAAATAATCTAACATAACATTTTGGTTTGCAGTGCTGCCACTTAGAAAATAATTTTAACAGTATTGTAAATTGAGTACATTTGGTATGGAAGTCATTGATCCTTGCAATGCCATGTTGAGAGTCATATTTCAGAACAGACCCACTCTTTCAAGAGTAGCTAGACTTTTGATATAGATATAGATAGTAATTTGCTGGGAGCACATATCCAGGAATGGAATTCTATTATGATTAACTTCTAAAACCAAGAATTATAGGAGAATATTTTGTTTTTGAGCTTTTAAAGTGCCTTGGGATTCTACGTTATGAGAGGTGTCCATGCAGTATATGAATGTAACATAAATATAACTTTGTTTGGAGAAAACTATTGTATGTAAAAATGGATTGTCTTGTTCATATATAAAATGTAATTTTCACTTTATGCATGATTTATTTGAATCTTTATATATATATATATATATATATATATATATATATATATATATATATATATATATATATATATATATAATTTCTTATTTTATGATTTATTAATGCTAGCCTGTAAAGAATGTGTAGAAAACTCTTTCTGCATTAGTCCTGGATGTCATGGATCATTTAAAGTTTTGGGCCTTTGCATTTTGAGCTGTTTACTGTAATAGTGATCTATATCTACCATAATTTAAAATTGGTAAGTTGCTTGCTGGTTATTTTTCCTTGCTTCTCAGACAGATTGTGTCTAGTATGATTAATTATTATTAATTCTTTTTCTTGCCTTGATGATTCTAGAAATGTTTAGAGTACATTTACGTTTATAAGTGGCCTTGTTCTGCCATCATGTGTATCTAATATTAATGGCACATTCATCTCTTGAATGAAGTAGATATAATGAATTAGTAAAAGAAGGGAATATTCTGATTCGTGATTCTACTTCAAGGCTAAAAGAGCGAGACTTTAACTGCTATTTGAAAAGCAAAAATAGATTTGAGAAGTTTCTCATAACTCCAAAATTGGTGACTTTTTTCTTTTGCTATTTTAAAAAATGAAAGCTTATTGCTTTTGATGATGATTTTAGATATATATTTTAATTTGTTTTGAAATAATATGTATAACCTGTTGCTTGAGACAAGTGATATATTACAGTGATAAGAGACCCAGATTATCTAATAAGTAGTAGCATTGAAGTACAACTAATCCCTTATTCTGCTGAATTTATAGACCATCTATATTGAAAGAAAAGAGTAAATATTTTTAGGTGGTCATTAGTAATTACTGGCAAGGAATGTGGATACAAGAATTTTACCCACATCTTAATTTTCAGCTGTCTCCTGCTTTCCCACTCACTTAATTCAAGCCACCCTTACTGTTTGACCTTTTAACATGAATATGTGCTTTCAAATGTGTATTGTCTTCCATGGTGCAAGCACAGTCTCTTCAGTCCATACTGTGGTCCTGATTAAGTCATTTTAAAAATATCAAAATAAAAATTTAAAGTATCTTGCCTTCATTAACCTGTGAGATGAAGGTTTGTAGGTCCCACATTTAAACTTTCTGATGATCCATAGGGTAAGCCACCACAATAGGCAAGGCATGCTTAGCATATTGTTGCTATGAAACATTTCATTTTTTAAAAATGAGGGACAATTCAAATATATAATTGTAATGCAACTAATTTCATATTTTACAGTCACAAAAAATTGCAGTGCTCGGGAAAATGAAAGATAAGTGTCCAATATTCTACCAGAAATAGTGATACAAGTGTGGTGATAATGTTTTTTAAGTTTTCTTTAATAGCTAACCAGATTTTCTGTCATGTTGTAAGTAAAAACTGACAGAAGGAAGGTAAGAGGAACTCAAAGTACTCCTGTATAGATTTTTGCCTCTTACAAATATAAGACTACTTGTGGTGTTCTGGTGATAGCTCATCTTTACCAGTTTGTAAGTGACAGCAGAGCTTGCACTGATTTTTAGTTACTGCACTGCACATATTCAGTAATATTAGAGAGACAAGGTAATACTAACTCACCATCTTCATCTCTATAATACCCTGGGACCAACATGACTACAGGAACACTACAAGCAAGATATTCAGCAATGTTGAATGAAATCAGAATTCACTGTGAGGGACTATCAGTGGGTCTTTAGAACATAGTGTGTGCTCTGTTTTTTAATGTTTTGTTTTAAAAGGTTTTAAGTTCAAATGTATTTTTAACCGTTAAAAATTTAGAGTGTGTTATTACTTTCACTGACATCAGTGAAAGAATATAATTACTTTTGTGGATGTTCATGAAGTGCTGTTAGCATGCTCTGTGATGTCAATGGAATGGCATTTATCAGTTCATTATCTGCTGTGATTTACATAAACATAATAAGGTAAATTTAGACAAAGCTTGTCATACAGTCCATGAAATATTGTTAGCTTTTTAATGCTAGGAAGCTTTTGTTACAATGGCTAAAACGAAAAAGTGTGAAATATTATTATACATGTAGAAAGACTTGTGCTTATATGATGTTTTTGCTTATTAAAGTGGCTTGTTTATAAGATAGTAATTACTTGTAGGTTTTTAATTCTATCATCTTACTCTTCATCTACCCATTTGGTAAAAATTCATAATCAACCCTTTTTATTTTCCCCAGGAACAGTAATTGGTGTTGTCATATACACTGGAAAAGAGACTCGAAGTGTAATGAACACATCTAATCCAAAGAACAAGGTAGGCTGGCATAACTAGAAGGACTGCTTGTTAAACACATTTTACTAACTTTTTAATATTTTTTTTCTTTCCGAAGTACTAAATTAGATAAATAAAACATCAGTTCACTAAATTTATGAGTAAATACCATTCTGTATTGCAGAAAACGGAGTATTTTAAACTGGCTTAATTTTAAATTTATTTGTGTAGCAGATGAGTTCTGTCTACTGGATGTGTCTTAATTATGTATATTATAAATTGCTGTGTCTCATTTCAGAAATACATCTTAAAATGACTATCTAAAAATGAAATTACAGTGGTCTGAAAACAGAGCAAGAGTAACGTATGCCTGCAGTATAGCTTTAGACCCTGATCCTACAAATTCCTCCCTGTGCACCTACGCTTGAGCTTGCACAGAGCCCCCTTGACTTCAAGTCAGCACACTGATTCAGTGGGGCTATGTGTGAGGAAAGAAGACCACCACAAAAAAATAGTTGCAGGATTAGGTTTTAGTTTGTGTACACTGCAGTCCAGGAAAAATGCACAACTAATCTAACATTAGAATGGTATTAGTTAGTTACACTTAGGTAAGTTTTTTGTTTTGTGTATGACAGAAGGTTCTCCCTCATGAGATTGCTTCCAAAGATGTCAAGTGGAGGAGTTGAGTGTTGTGTGCCTGGGCATGTGCGTGGTCTTCGAGTGCACGTTTACTGTGTGATGGTATAAGTTCTTGTTTGCTGTGAGGTGGAAAGGGGTAATTTAGTAAATTGCTGAATGTCAGGTTATTTTATTTTTTAAAAATACTAAAAAGATCTAGTTTAGAGAAATAAGAAATGGTAGGCCACCTCTTACTAATTGTTTCTCATACTTCAAAGATGGAATTATTGATATAGTTATTCATGAGACTATCTCAGGCGATGTGACTCTCAGTATTTTAGTTACAGGGGTTTTTTTATATACTCTATGGGATACCATCAAGGCCAAGCAAAATAATCACAGTCTTCAACCATGTTTATTTTATTATTTATTATTAAAGAAAGGAAAAGAAAACATTAAAACAACTGAAATGGCAAAATGCAAACGATAAACTGGTTACTTCCATTATAATTTCTTCTCTATGAGAGCATTTAGCAGAAATTATACCTTTGAGAGTGGATCATCCTTTGGAGGTGTTCTTCATTTGTAAGTGAAGACGGCATTATCTCATTTCCAAAATAATTGTGAATCCAGTCTTAGTATCTTATTAGATGCCTGGGCAAAATAATTTGTTTAAGGGCAAATGGATCCTGTTGGGCTACTTATAATAACCAGAAGGTTTACAATTGGGCAAAATAAGCCTGAACTAAATCCTATGAAATTGGGAAAAAAAATAATTAAATCAGTTACTTAGAAGAAGCCAGTTAAGGAGCTGTTTTGAGACAGGCAATCAACCAATATTAAGAACCTGAAACCCAGATAAATCCCACGGTTTCTCTGTTTGTCAATGTGTAGCCCCCCTCTCTTCTCTCCAGGAATATGTACTCTAACCATTTGGTGATTAACAGGAGAAACTGTTAATATTTTAAATTACAATTGCATTTCAGTATTCCAACAAAATCATAACAAGACCCTTAAACCTAGTCCCTTGACAGTGTTTTAGTTAACTTTCTCTCACCAATTCATGTTGAAGTTTGGGGAAGGTTTTCCTGGAGTTGGTTGTTTCTTGAGTCTTTTTAGTTCTTCTTAGCTGCTTATAATAGCTTACTCATAGAGATACGATGAGTTGTTGAGTGCTTGCTGTTTAAGCAGGGTAGGTGGGGGGGGGGGGCGCTCACTGAGAGTTTTTTATACTCTTCTTCCTATTTCCATGAAATTATAGGAACACACACCTTTTTCAGGCTGGTTTAGTTTCCAAGTTAGTTGCTGTCACTCTTTTGTTGGCCCAGTACTTCCACAGGTTTTCCTTAGATTCTTCTTCACCTTATGCATATATACTTTGTCTAATGAACTGGTAACATTTCCAATTGCTTTTGTTATTCTGGTGGGAAAATCCCAGATAACCTTTTAAAGTTAAAGTGCAGCTTTTATTTTTATTCATACAATTTTCTAAGATGTTCTTCAATTTTAGTAGAATCAAACAGGAAATAAACTTTGGTTCTCAGAAAGTTTAAACACCACTTTATATACAATATTTTAGTTCTCAAAACAGTTTTTTAATTAAAGAAATTTTATAATTTCTTTAGCCTAAATAGATATTAGAGAAGACTTTCTTAATAACAAATTTTGGAGAGATGTGGAATAGTTAGAGAGTTGCTTGAGCACTGCCAATAATAAATTAATTTTTCCAATTAGATAAATATTTTATACTTAAAAGGCTTCTTGTATTAATAAATGTGTTTTAGTAAGGACATAAGATTTCAGAATGATGCATTTAGCATTTTACCATTTACATAGCAATGATATTAGGAAATTATATGTGGACCTTTACATTTAGTTAACATATTTGCAAGTATGCATTTCACCAATGCATTGGTCATTTTAACATTTAAGTAATAAACAAAAGGTTTAGAATATTTCCAACTACACATGTTTTTGTTGGAGCTTTAAAGACATAAGCAGAGATTTTTCTCTGAAAAGTAAAGGGTTTATATAGTGCCACTTTACTCCTAGGTTGATTGCTCTGATAACACAACCTACATTCCTTTTTACAGTTAGGTCTCTTCCAAAAACATGAATATTTTACATGGGTTTATGCCTAAGGACATAGACATAAAGTTGCTAGTCCTTGGGAGACAGAAATAAAAACCTACTGGAATTTCTTTGATTAGCTTTAATATTTTGTAACATAACTAGCTAAATATACTATGTACTGTTATATTTTCAAGTATCCTGGCTATAGTTTACCTATAGCTATCTCTTAACATTCAGTAAAGAGGAAGACAAGTTTGTAATGTCTTAATATTAACAAAAATAAGTTATACTAATGCTATGATTATTTTGCGTCAATATTGAGATCTCCTTTTCACACTGCCCACCAGCTGCTGCGGTCATAGAACTTACTGTCTCCATTTTTGCCTGAGTGTTTTAACTAAAACGTTACTAATTTAGTCTAATAAAAATTTTAGTTTAGGTTTCGTTAAGGTAAGATACATTTTTCTAGTCCATCCTTTTCAGAATGAATTTCAAACTCTTTCTTTGTTAATCATATTGTGAGCACTGTTAAAGAAATATTTAGAAGCATGCTATACTCCTTAGACATGTTCAGATTTTGTTTTAAAGTATGTTCTCAAACAAAATACAGCATACTATGCAGAAAGACTAAAAGTTAGATAATGCACAGATGCAGTGAATTAAGAAAAGCTACATCTATCACAGAAAATTCAGGTGAAGAACTTTCCTTTTCCTCATGCATGAGGTAGTCTGCTATGCCTTGAAACATGGAAAGAAGTAAAGCCATTGGCGGGGAGTTATCAGGGTGCCGTAACTAGGAGTGCTGGGTTTGCGGCAGCACCCACTGGCTTAACTAATTATACCAACTGAATATATGGCTTCCATTATCTATAGCGTTTACAGTTTTGTTCACTGGTTTTTAGCACCCCATTACAAAAAATAATTTCAAGCACCCCTGGTGGGAATCACAGATGCTGACTCTAGAACTAAATATTTCAAATTGGTCATAAAGGAATAACGCAAGGATCGGACTTCTGAACCTCTGTCATCATCTCCTTCCCTTACAGTCTTTTTTCTCATCCTTCTTCCTCTCTCCACAGAGGTGTCTAAAGCTTTGCAGGATATGGTGACTTTCCCGTCTTTAGAAATCCTTTTTTTTCTTGGTTCAAAGAAAGCGGCATAAATCTTCTAATATTTTAGAACTGAGGAAGAGTATCCCTTCCAAAATGATGGACTACTGGAATCTGCAAAGGAGTTTTTGGTGCATCCAACCAAAGATCCATATGTGATTAGAAAGCCCTGAACAATTGTATTCTTTTTCTCCTGCAATTTCATTGTATTCTTGGTTCCTTAGTAATTTCTGCAGTTGCTGAATGGGTTAAGAACAACACGATTTCTAGACAACTTTTTTCATTTTGATAGAGACTTTCATTAACTGAAGCAGTCAGGGAAAGACCTGATGTTTGCCAGCATTTCTTGTGACGATAGCAAGTTATTAGAAATGGCCTGATATTGCTACTTCTTATGGAGCAAATTCTTATCCGTGGTCAAACCTTTCTCTAGAAGCTGAAAGTCTAGTAGTGAAGTTGACCATCCTAGAATATCAAGTGTGCTTTTTACAATGTCATCTAGCTCATTTATTTTTTTATTTATTTAGTGCAGTCATATTTTGCAGGTATTTTTGTCTTAACATGACTAGTTTATCCAGGAAGTAGAAGCTAAAATTCTGAATTTACCCATGTGGGAATAGATTTAATCAACAAAAAAGACAACCTTGGGTATTTTTAAATATACTAGACAAACTGCATGGTTTGGGGTTTAAGGTTGCATGAGCAACCAAATTCTGTCATTTTCAAAAATTGGGTGCTGAACTCAAAAATTAAAATTGCTGTATTTTCTAGGGTTTTTTAAGAAAAATGTTTTTTAAAGTATATTATGTGTAACTGTAACAACTCTTCCATCATTCATGGTATCATTATAAGATTTGAATTCTTGAAACTTCAGTAGTGCAACACAGCTTGAACTATGGGACTAACTGCATTGGTTGCCAACAGGAGCAGGTTGTTATCCCTGGGGAGAAATGGGTCACAGGAACCATGTGCAGTGTCTGGAAAGTAGTTGGTGGAGGTGGGTGGAAGCATGACTGAGCTGTTCTTTCCCTTTCTTCTCCTTCAACCTTTCTGAGAGGCTGTTTGTTCCCAAGGTTCCCAGTTCAATGCGTGCTGTTGCTTCTGCTTTGGCGCTGGTGGCATAGGCCCAGCTATGAATTAAATGTTCACGTTCACTTATTTTGGCATATTTCCAAAAAAAATTCTGACGGTACAAGCAAGAGAAGGGAAATCACAATTTTCAGCAGTTTACAACTCAGCTAAACCTGAATGGAATTTCATAGAACAAAGAAAAGGCACTACTTTTAGCCTGAGAGCTTTCCCACTGCTGAATTTCAAAGGCCAGCTGCAAACATCTGGAGGTGTTAGAAGGTCTCAAAATGTAACAAGAGTCTTTTTTATAATAGAAAGTATCGAGCAACCTAGTATAAGGTCCACTGCTATCTCCCCCTATAATAATTCCTGAAACCTGGGATGTATAAGGTAAGCATTGATGGGCCCTTAACTATTTGCCACTGCTTTAAAACTAACAAGAGACAAACAATGAAAGTTTCTAGTAACTGCTTTCCACTGACAGTATATTAGATGAAGTCTAGTATTCCATCAATAGAGAGGTGATTTATGTGGTTAACTGCAGTTAGCACTAATTAAAATTATATGCATAAATCTTCACTTGATGAAAGAATATGGACCACTGAATGCCTGTTTGTTAGTTTAAATAAGTTACTGTATAGTACATTATTTAATTGTAAATTCCAGGTGTTAAATAAGTTTGTATTCTTCCAGAAATAAGTTAACTATTTCAGACTGCATATATCATTGTTACTTAATATTAAGGGACTAATCCTATATGGAAGGCATAGATGAGTAGCCAGCTCATTTACAGCCCACATATTATGGAATGATACCCACCCCTTCTCACCAGCACCACCTCAGAATGTAGTAAATGGCAGCAAAGCAGTTATTGCTGCAAGCTTATAATGGCAGTATCTCCCAGAACTCCTGCACATCCACTATACAAAGGAGTTTCATACACCCACTGCATTCGGGCACCCACTGCTAACCTCATTCCACGCCCAATTCCTCTGAGAGATGAGGACTGAAAATCCACATGGAGAACACACCCTTGTAGCATACAGGATGTACCCCAGAATCCTGTTCCCTGCAGAACAGAAATAAACCAGTTCTGTTGATGTCAGAATCCTCTGAAGATACTGATGGGTAGGGGTAGAAGAGAAGACGACGCTCCTAAAGAAGTTTAAAGCAGCAGTTCTTCAATACAGGACAGTACATTCTAGAAGTGCCATTTGCACATACATGCTGTAACACTATTCATGTAGATATGCAATGAATAATGTTACAGTATTTTCTATTTTACAAAATCTAATTTATTCTTCAAAATACAGCAGAGCTTTTCAGCCTGTAAAATGTTGGAGGTATGAAGTACGATGTCAAACAAACAGATGTGAACAAAAGCTTTAAAGTTTTGTTTTCTGTTAATTTGCCTTTAAAAATCATATAATGTGATCCATTTGATACATAGACAGCCCAGATCTTTCAGTTTATTTCAAGAGCTCTGTTACACTACTCCAAATGGAAATGTATCATAGGTATTGACATGCCAATGAGTATGCAAAATATGATTCACATTAACTCCTGGAGTTCTCTAGTATTGTCCCTCAATGTAGAATTTGATACTGAAACAGCATTTACTAAGGGATATATAGACAAGCCCATTAGTGCTTATCTGTGATATAGTAGTCTGGCCAGGAGCAGGTTTATAGACAAATCCACATTCAAAATAATTATGGAGACTAAAAGCAGCCAAGCCTTTCATTACATGCGACTCAGATGCAGAAAATTTCTAGAATAATATTTAGCATCTAAATACAGATTTATACCTTCAATGAAATGTACAAACATCGCACAACTGTCTCGTGAATTAATTAGTAAAATCTTGTCTACATGGTGGAGTAATGTACTCCACAGGGATTGTGATTTCTTGAGCACACTAACATTGTGCATTAATTGGTGTAGACCCTGCTGGTGCGCATTAAAGGTTCCTTACTTAGTGTACTTTACTGCAATACTTTTTCTAATAGTACTACATTAAAGTGCACCTGCAGGGTCTACATGGACCAATTAATGTGTAACATGTTAGTGTGCTTTAGATATCACACCCTGTAGAGTGCATTACCCCACTGTGTAGACAAGCTCGCTTAGACAGAAAGGAAAACTGAGTCAGACAAGTTAAATGCTTACCCAAGACTTGCATAGTCACCTCAGGATTTCCTGGCTCCCAGTCCAGTGGTGGTTCTCAGACCACTAAGCCATGCTGCTTCTCGAAGCAAAGTGAGACAAACAAAGTTCTGGCCAATACCCAGAATGATCATACAATGATTTCGTTATTGATGCTTGTATCTTCAACTATGGAAGGAAACCTAAAGTCTGAGTGCTTCTGTGTGCACAAGGTTCTTTCATTTCAAAACAATGCAAATAGCTCTTAATCTTAGCAATAATCTTTCTAATGGGAATAGGTAAAAACCCTCAATTATAATGAACTAAAACTTCAGTTATAGACTGTTTCTTATAACCTAAACCTATAGTTACCAGGAAGATACTTATTTCAAGAAAAGAAAAAATTCTTCCAAGACGTTTAAAAAAAATCAATTGTGACAGGTTGCGGTTTTCATGCCATTCATAATAATAAGTTACTCAGAGTAAAAACATCAGGAATGAAATGACAATACAAATTGCTTGAAGCAGTTATTGCAATCCCTTGAGTATATTGATTTGTGTTTCTAATAAAGAGATGCTTTTAAATGTCTCACTGACAGAGACAGGTAATATGTGCCATTATGTGGATTAAAATGGCCACTTATTATTTTAATCTTAGTAACAGCATTTTTAAATAAAAGTTCAAAATGAAATCAATGCATATATGTATTTTCTGTGTGTTACATTTTATATCAAATTAAGACATTTGGGGAGTACCTTTTTGTAGTCAAAAGTTGTTCCGAATTTTTAAATAAACATGCAGTGTTTATATTGCATAAAATGATTAAAAAGATAGACACAATTATGTTTATATGTTACCCTATTTTACCTTGCAGTTTTATCACTGAAGAGGTATAAAAAATTTTGATTAAAGAAATACTTGTTTAAAATTTTCAGAGTGTAAGTTTCATAAAAGAAACCCCTCTGATGAAGTGGATAATAGGAGTAAATCCACGTGAATTAGTCTTCAGATAAATTTTTAGAGTGTCTATTAATACGAAAATAATTGTTCCAAAGCCTGATCAACAAAGGATTAAATAGAACAACAAACCTACAATAAAGTAATTCTGTGACATGTAGACAAGCTGCAGTATGGTTTTTAGGATTATGACAATACATGCACCGCCTTCGCTTGCATAATCAACACACTCTGATATTACAGCTGCTAACAATTAAAAGTTGTGTTCCTTCATGTGAAATGTGAACATAAATAGACTTATAATTTCAGGCAGCAGTAAACAGGCAAAGTGTTAAATGTTGAAAAAACAATCCTAATGGTAACATCTGGGATATATTTCTGTATCATAGTATTGTAAAGAATATCTAAACTAGTGAACTTAGTGATACTTTAGATTGTGTTTTAAATAAGCATTTCATTTTGCATTGAGAACGCAGGTATTTCATGTTAAATAAACTGTACCCATTGTTTGTCCAAATATTTGTGCGGTAGAGTATAATTACAATAGGTAATTGTGTGTGTGTAATATATGTCAATGTGTATCTGTGTAGTGTAGAAATAAAAACTGCTTCAAAGGTGCTTAATAATCCTTTGAAATTGTATGACCTGTACTTAGCAGCTAGTATTTTGCTAAGTCTAAACAGTGAGATTTAATACGTTATATATAAAATATGTGAATGTAGCAACTGTCCTAACAGTTCTATAAAATACTTCTTCCAGTGCTTGCCTGTCTAACAAGTGAGGGTGGTCTTGGAAACTCAACAGAGATCCTGCTGCATGGCAGGAAATATTTTGCTATTAGACTGCTGTGTTAAACCATATTTGTGGGGGTGGAGCACAAAACAACTGGTATTGTATTTAAAAATACCAAAACTTCAAATAGTTTGTGAAGGCTCCAATCCTGCAAAGATTTATGCAAATACTTATGTGACAGAATGCTGAAGCCTAACATGTGGGTCAGCACACTGATCACTGTGGCCTTGGCAATATCTAATTGAGGAAATAAGAAGGAACTAGCCAATCAGATGGGGGCAGAGGGTTGAGATGAGCTCACTGGCCAGTCAGCTGACTAGCTTGATAAATGGCAGGAAGGAATAGTATTAATGGGGATGGACAGGGCTAGCTGTGCCCAGACTGAAGGAAGGGTGATCCCTTTTTCTCCCAGGGCCTGAATTAACAGGGGCTGGAGGCAATAGGGTCATAGGTATTAAAATTGTTGTGTTGTACTGTACAGGTGTTGGTGGAGGGGACTTGAATAATTATACAGAGTGGACACTAAAAGAAGGGAGTCTAAGCAGTTTCTGTGTGGGGAGAACATATACTCTGTGGCAGCTTAATTTAAGTAGAAGCATAAATCTTCATGGGATTGGGGCCTTTAGCATGCATCTTTCTTCTACAGTAGGGCCACACTGGCCAAACTTGCATACTCTTATATAATCATCAGAACCTCTGTACTCCCTGGTGCTGGCTACCTGGATTGCAGTGCAGTGCAGGGAAAAGAGCGGGGGCTGCTTCGTCCGCCTCCTCCCCTGTGCAGTTGGTACAAGGTACCCACCTATATTGTCATGCAAGCGAAAGTACAATCTATATTTAATGTAGGGTACTTCCTGCTAGGAGCCAAGGGGAATCTGGAAGGTAGATGGAGTCTGAGAGATTCACAGTCTGCCTGCTGATCTGTATTGCTCCTTGCTTTGGAGCTCATAGCAAAGTCACAATTGAGTCCTTAATGACCAGGCATCAGTTTAATTATGGTTTACTTTTGTGTCTATCTTCTTAATATTTCAGCAATGTTTAGGTGTAGATGTTTTAAATTGTTTGGGGTCTTTAATGTCATAACTGTAGTATCCGTTTCAAATACTACAGCTCATGAAGTTGTCCAGCTATACTGAAAGGAGGACAGGAGACACTTGATATGGTTTTAATCAAGCTGCAACTTTATTATTAGATGTCTAGGACTACCCAGCAGATAAATGTACAATGCAGGTACTCCATAATCATTCAATATCTACCCAAGGGGCTTCTGCAAGCTTCCCTCTTTTTCCATCCAGGTCCCCCAGTCATAGGAGCCCTGAATCCCCCACTCCCATTCTGCTTCTTTAATAAACACTTTTAAAGTCTTTTACCAAGTCATTTTTCCAGTCAATATATGCCGTCCCTATGCAGTACTTGCACTGGACATCTGCCTCACACTTACAAAATGAGTTGTGACATAATAGCCTAAATCCCCTCCCTACTCATCATAACAGAGCCCTCCCTGAATCCACTGTGGGGCAGGCAAAAAAACCCACTCCACCTTGGCTAATCTGGTGGTTAGGGAAAAATTCCTTCCCAGCCCCCCTAGAAAGGAGCAGCTAATATGATGCCCACAGCAGGACCTGACCAAACCTGATATTTTGCTTCCTCAAGGGGAGGGTGGATGGGTGCTGCTATGCCTGGTTTGGAGAAAAGAGGCTTCTTCCCCTGTGCTTTGCCCCTTTTTGACCTCCCTCAGACCTTCCAGTCCTTGTGGATGAATCAGCGTCACCATGCTGACCCACTCCCCATTTTGCAGTAACTTCGGAGCCTATTGCTTCTCCCCCGGCAAGCCAGACAATGCCCTCCTCCCCGTTAAAGGTACTGTGCAGTCGTTCTCTAAGAGGCCTTTGGATGTGCTGTTTGTTTAATATTCATTTGTCTAATTAAATGTCATTGTATTCCTAATTTTCAGTTCAAAGAACCTCCACATTGTATTTTAAAAAATTAGTGACTCAGATGCAAACCCAAGCATATCTATGGATTGTTCTGATATGTAGCATGCTGTGTGAGGTTAGAATTTGACTGTCTATGTTCATTATTTTTTCTTTCAGGGCTGTTGAAATATGTGGCTAATCCATAGAAATTTCTGTAGTAATTTGTAATGTGGATAATAGTGAATATTATAAACAACTTGGTATTAGCATGGAATTGCATTATATCCACTTTCCTACCAAATGAGTTAATCATATTGATATTACATTTAATACCTTAGATTTTATCGTAAAACACTATTGAAATTGCCATTTGTTGATTAGTTTTCTGTTGATTAATACAGTTTTAAAAAACTGAACATACATCCCACTGCACATTATTCTGATGATGCTCTGATTATTACAGTAATTTTAAGATTATAGATAGATTATAATTTATAACACATCTTTGAGATGAAATTTTTTCAGAAATTGGGCAATAGATATAAAGTTGACGTTTCTATAACAAAATAGAATTCTTACTAAATCCTTTTTCTATATCTCAATGTACTTTCCAAAGACACATGAAGTACATGTATTACATTATAGAATTTATTACCCACCTGATTGGCTAAATTGAAGCTCAGTGTAGATGCTGCAGTCTTTTGCTACAGGATGGCCAAATTGGAACTGTTGGCCTTTGCAGTTCATAGAATCATAGATTATTAGGGTTGGAAGGGACCTCAGGAGATCATCTAGTCCAACCCCCTGCTCAAAGCAGGACCAATTCCCAAATGGCCCCCTCAAGGATTGAACTCACAACCCTGGGTTTAGCAGGCCAATGCTCAAACCACTGAGCTATCCCTCCCCACCAAACTTTGTACAAACTTTGTATTATTCTTTCAAAATATTATGAGTGTCAAATTCCTAAAAATCTCACCTGTAGTTATTTGTTGGCATTATTTTATGTAAGAGATGGTATTTTAAATTGATCTAAGTGTATTGATATACTGTCCATAGTCCCATGGCACTGCTCTCTTCAAGACCTGGAGGAGGAAGTTGCTGAAATCATGAGTTCAAATTTACACAGCATGAGACAAGTGCTTTTGAAATATATATTTTCTTTTTCCTTTACCTGTGAACATATTGCATCGGTTCTGCAAACTTCTATTTCCACATTGTGTATCCTTTATGCTATTTTTTGGGTTGATTTAGCAGGTGGAGTTGGATGAGCAAGAAGGGGAAGCATTTTCATTATCTTACTGTTGGACTTTATTGAAAAATTGAACAGATACTTGAGTTTTATTTCTTACTACAGTACAATATTGTTGATGGAATGGCATATGCAGTAATATATAATAGAAATATAGTAATAACCATAGATTCACTGAATTTCTAGATGTTACTATCAGATTGGTCAATCTTGATTTTATAAACAATGAATAGGAAAAAAATTGAAATTCAGATAAAAGCATAAAAAAGGTCTAACAAATATAAATGTAACATTAGTATGTAAGGTGTATATATACCTATTCAAGCATGTTATTTATGTTTGTTACAACTTAGAGAAGGATTTATTTTGTTTTGCTGAAGTATTTAGTCATTCAGACAACAATTTTCTTAACTTAAAGTCAACATTTTGTTGTTTTATTACAATTATAAAAATTGTTTCATTGCCTAAGGATGCAGACACGGTCTGAAAGACACACAAGACAGAGAAGGGAATTTTCTTAATGGATCAATTTAATATGTTTTTAATTCCAAACAATATAAAGAAAAATGATTTCTTGCAAGGTTTAATTTCAGTCTAAAATGATATATTTGTTTTATTCTTTGGATAAACGTAGATATGGTAACATCAACATTATTATACTGCAATGACTGTTCATTCTGTCTCATTGGCAGTCAAATCAGCTTGCTATGGAATGCAATTCCAGCCTAAAAATCAGATTGAATTGTGCTCTTCACAATGCTTTAATCAGTAATCAATTCTATTTGGATAGATATTTCTTAAACCTTGGCTTTCTGGATAAAGTTGGACCTGTCAATGCTAAAGGTCACTTATAGATGTTAATTAACCAAGAGGGAAATTAACAAACTAAGATTATTTATTTATTTTGCCTGACATTTTGCGATATTGTCATTCTTACCTATCTGTGGTGTAGGGGGAAAAAAACTTTTTTTAAAACACACAATTGTTTTTTTATAAGGCTGAGATGCATAGTAAGCCATGTAATCTTAGGTTGGTTCTTCAGGTAAAACTGTTATTGGTGAGGGCCCAACCCTGCTTTCATAGACATCAAAAGGAGCAGAATTGGGTCCTAATGGTAAAAAGGTAAAATGAGAATTGGAAAGACAAAAGAGAGTCTGTGGAATAGTATTTGTGTAGTGAGGCTTAAACATTAAAATAACTCTTAAGTTATACACTGTATATGCAGCAAGATGCATCATAATTATCTCAGTCTCTTCCTTTAGAAATGTGAGTAATTTTTGTTAACATGAGAGCAGCATTGGCAGACACACACATCAGTGAATCTGCCTGGTGTGCCTAAAATGAGCACATAAATAGTTTTTTATACTGCTATCACTTGTAGGCAGTGCTCAAAACAGTGAATTTAAAATGTACTTTATATAAAAAAGCTTCCATCCTGTTTTAATATGACTGAATATCAGAAGCATAAATCCTCTGTGTACCCATTCAACATCAATTTAAATAGTAGTAATCTTTAACATGCCTCCTAATTGTTAAACTAGTATTAAAGCTGGGTTTCAGGGTGGGTGTGACTCAGTGTCTCAAATGTTTTTTTTTCTTTTCAGCAAGTTATATTCACCAGTTGTAGACTTAGAAATGTTAATGTTAATTATAAATGTTACTTTGTTTTACATTTCATATTTTTTGTCGAGAGGTAGCCTCCTGGATTTCCCCCATTTAATTTGAAGTGGATCCACTACTTTGGACAGAAGTTATAACTCATGGGTATTTCTGATCAATCCAGTGGAATAGAGACTGAGTTCCTTTTTCTGAAAGCTCCTTTTGCTGCATATTTGTTCAATTGGCCATACCCTCCTCTTTACATGCAGAAATGTTTCCTCTGAGATAGTTTCCTTTGTGATAGTATTTCTAAAAAGATTATTTTCCCCTGAACAATTAGTTTCCCTTTATTTTTTTTCTGGAAATTCTGCAGGAGGAATGAAGTGCAGTGCTTGAGGGAAGATTCACTTAGCACCTCCTGCATTTAACTCCCCTCTGCCCAGCACCACCAATGTTTAAACAGTTCACCTGCTCCTGCATGTGGTCCAACATATTGGAGACACTCTCAGAACAAAGCAGTTCTATCACCTGAGACTTGCCTGCCTCCCCTTTAGAATTGCCATTGTGGGAGCCAGACCTTCACTGCTCTGGCAAACTGATTATTTGTATAATGTTCTTTTTTGTACCAATACTGGTGGTCTGCTCATCAACAGAAGATGAATCAAGTCATATATCCTGCCAGTCAGCTCAGGTGGAGGAAGGAAAACTTGCTCAGGGGAAACCCCTCTTATGGTATGTCTGCACTGTATCTAGGAGGATGCTTCCTGGTACAGGTAAACAGACATGCGCTAGCACTGCTTGAGCTAGTGTGCTAAAAATAACATTGTGGCCATGGCAGCAGAGTGGGTTGCTCAGGATAGCCACCCAAATACAAGCCCACTTAACCCCCTTACTACGTATCCTAGTGGCTACCCTGAGCCACTACCCATGTAGTTTCACTGCTATTTTTAGAGTGCTAGCTTGAGCAGAGCTAGTGCATATCAGTGTAGCTGCACTGGGAAGCATCCTCCCAGCCTCAGTGTTGACATATCCTCCTACAGCTGTCATAATTGCTTACTGTTATCTAACGGACTTCAAAAGAGGCTTAAAAGTAGCACTGGTTTTATTTCTGCTGCTGCGATTGGGGACTCCTATGATTGGAATAGCAGGGAGCCAACCCCCCATTCTTATAGCCCACTTTAACCCTCCTGTGAGGCGGGGGTGGATGGGAAGGTCCCGGCAATGGATTTGGAGGGAAGAAGAGGGGAGCTGATGGAAGCCCCTCACCCCAGGTATGGTAAGGTCCCGGCAATGGATTTACTGGAGGGGCATGGATGGAAAAAGAGGAGGAGCTGGTAACTCCCTCCCCTCCCCTGGGTAATTATGGAATAAACATGGGGTTACCTGCACTGTACACTGTTAGCTGCCAGGTAGTCCCAAACATCTAATAATAAAGTTGTGGCCTAATTAAACCCATGTCAAATATCTCCTGTCCTTTTGGCATAGTCAGACCAAAAAAAAACAAAATCTAGAAGTAGAATAGCAAGGTTGTTGTAGATCACTCTCATTGGTGAGAATCTGTGCACTCTTATTTGAAATAAGGGGGAAAATACATTTTTGGTTAAACGTATATTGTAGTGAAAGTAAAATCTGTCCATGGTCTTTCAAAGAGTGATCAAAATTTTGTAACTGCACATTGAAACATTTGATATTTGTCTTAATCTATACCATAAATATAATACAAAAGATTTTGACCTATTAAACTGGTTATTCAATGGTGTGCCAGATGATATACTACATAACCTGAGAATGGGAAGGTCTTTAATAATCGGTTCTTTGTACAACACTATATGGGTTAACCTTACTTGTTTTGGAATTTGCAGTTATGCTGCTTGTAAATAAGAGAGACTCTTTTTTACATTACTGTGAAATTCTCCTTGATATATTGTGTCTAGATTTAAGTTTTGTTTAATTTCCAATATATTTTCAAAATAAATTGTGTGGGTGCATTCCAGTTCTTCCTCTTGCCTCCCCAAGTAAAGATGTGTGATTTTAGAACCAAACCAGTTTTAACTTCTATACCTTAAAGCTGAGATAAAGATTGGGTAAAGAGACAAGTTTACCAGTAGAGAAATCTGTGTAACAATTTTTTAGAATAGTAATCTAGAGAATCAATAAAAAGTGAGCTTGTAAGTCAAATGGTATAATAAGAATTTGGCTGCCTTGAGAGCTATTGTGGAAGTGACAGGAAGATGAGGAAGACAGCATATACTACAAAGTATTGTAGGTGCTTAAAATAGTCTTTTTAGAACTAGTTCATTTAAATTCCAGTCATTATAGAGCCATTTGCTTATCATTGTCATACTTTTACTTTGAGAGTAAACTAAAGAAATACTTGCAGTATTTCACTGTATAAAATTAATCTGATGACCAAATTCAGTTTACTTCAGTGTGCTTTTTTATATAGCTATGAACAACAGACTGTAATGTCAGGCTTTAGATTTGTTTAATAAAATCATATTGATGCATTTCTAATATCAAGTAATACTTTGTTAGAGAACAATATTTTAATATAGACCTAAATCCATTAATATGCCAGACATTTGATTGTGTTAGTTTCCCTAGAATTGGATGACTAAGTGTATTTCATAAAAATGTTTGGGTATATATTGTT
Organism: Mauremys reevesii; assembly: GCF_016161935.1. Taxonomy (NCBI): domain Eukaryota; kingdom Metazoa; phylum Chordata; order Testudines; family Geoemydidae; genus Mauremys; species Mauremys reevesii. Next base: position 185,696,551 of record NC_052624.1, on the reverse strand, counting down.
TGCTTCCAGATAGATAAGCCATGGTCTTCAAAATTCCCAAAAATTAAATGAAAATGTTCTGTTTTGGACTTGTGCCAAAAATATACAGCATACATTGTGTTTAATGCACCTTTGGGATCAAGTCTTGTGACATACGGTTGTACCTATTTGGTGCATCATACAGCAGAGCTTCAGAGTTACGAGCACCTCGGGAATGGAGTTTGTTCATAACTGAACAAAATGTTATGGTTGTTCTTTCAAAAGTTTACAACTGAACATGGACTTAATACAGCTTTGAAACTTTACTAGGCAGAAAAATATGCTTTTAACCATCTTAATTTAAATGAAACAAGCAGAGAAATAGTTTCCTTACCTTGTCAAATCTTTTTTAAACTTTCCCTTCATTTTTAGTAGTTTAACACAGTACTGTACTGTATTTGCTTTTGTGTGTCTCTCTCTGCTGCTGCCTGATTGCATACTTCCAGTCTCAAATGATGTGTATCGTTGACCGGTCAGTTTGTAACTCTAGTGTTTGTAACGCTGAGGTTTTACTGTATTTCCAAAACAATGCTGCTGTGCTTGTTTGTTAAAGTTCGTTAACAGACTGTCCTTAGTTACATGGAAATTCATGCCCAGAACTGGACCTTGAACTATGGTACCATATACTAATTGTTAGTGACCCATCACATATTAATGAATTGCAAACAACGAAGTGAAATGGCAATAATCTGAACATCTGGGCCAGAACAGGATTATTACTAAATAAGTTTTTCCACTTGTTAATTTTGTCTTATGTTTTTTTTATTTTATATTATTGCTGTAATATACTCAGTTTTTTAAGAGAATAAATAAATAAATTGTGTAAATTATTCATATTCAGAAGACTATCATTTGAATGTTTGAGCTGTGATCATGATTTTTATTTAAAAAATTAAGGACTGACTTTAAAAGTGAGCTTTTTTCTAAAGAGATCACGACTAAATTTCTACTCTTAAGTTTAACTGTCACTGTTAAATATTTCTTATTTCTAGTTGCATTTGTCTAGTTGAACTTTCATACATAGTTATACCTATAGCTGCTAGTTAAAAGGCCCTCTAGCATCAGGCATTTTCCCCATGTGTAGGTACAGTACTTATGGATCATGATCAAGTCACCTCTTAAATTTCTTTTTAATGAGCTGAGTAGATTAAACTGCTTAAGTCATTCGCTGTAATGCATGTTCTCCAGACCTTGAATAATTCTTGTGGTGTTTCTCTGAACCCACTCCAATTTTTCACCATTTATACAGAGTTGTCATTTCTGTTGTGAATATTGTCATTTCTGTTGCAAAGCATATCAGTTACCTTAGGCATCCAAGTATTACACTGGAATTCAGTATTTGGGAGATACATCTGTGTCAATGTGAATGTGGTCCAGGTAGTCTTCTCTTTGGTGAGTTGTACTGGAATTTCTGTAACAGATGATCTCCCTTTCTAGGTTTACATTTCATCTTTTACTTTCACTAATGTGAGTTTAACAGCCCTTGAAGCCCACTAAACATCAAATATCAGGATTCAAAGTGATCTGAGATGTTGGTGCTAATATATATATATTATTGTGGATCTTGTAGTCTCCAACGAAATAACTCTATTTATAGAGGTAGAAAGTCATAATGCTGGCTTGGGTATACGTTCAACACTGCTGTTCCTAATTCAGATAGAATCAAGTATCTTGTTTATACTTTTATGGTCAAGTTACGTGTAACTTTCTGAACAAATGTGGCTGTTGCCTTTGCCTTGTAACTCCGTTCAGTGTGTAAGACCAGGGATTGCTTTAAACTTGAAACCAGTGTACTAGTTGGCAAATGAAATTGGGACTTGACCTGTAAGATGGACAGAAATCATATGTAATAACTTATGGATCTTCCTTTCCTGAACTATTTCACCCAGGGTAGATGTTCTTGCATAATTTTACTTATATTGTTCCCTTTCCCGTCATCTTTTCTGAGTATAAATAATTCTCTGAGATATACAAAATAGCCTTAGTTTCTTGTTCCTTTTATAAATTGGAGACAGTTGTTTTGTGGAAACTTTACTCAACCTTAGTTTCCAGGAGTAGAAATCCAGTCAAATAGTATCTCTTAGAGAAGGGACAATAGATTACCAGTAAATCAGCTTCTCTGAAGATACCATTTCTATTTGCATACCTACCTATCATTCAGAATTAAGAGTTATGCTTTTAGATTATTGGCTGTCTTGTCATCTTATCACACTGAGATATATTTCTTGTATAAATTAGGCTTACAGGTCGAGATACTTTTTGCTTCCTTCTCTTCAAGGAATTGTTAATTGCGTTTTGATTTACTGCTTAATTGTCAGTATTTTAATAGCCTACTACAGCGATTCTCAAACTGGGGTCCACGAAGGTACTCCAGAGGGTCCGCTAGCCCCGCAGATCAACTTCTCCCCCTCCCTCTTTCAACTCCTCTCTCTCCCTCACAGTGCCTCCTGCATTCTGCTGAACAGCTGTTCACCAGTGTGCAAGAGGCACTGGGAGGGAGGGGGAGGAGGGAGGCTGGGGCATGCTCGGGGGAGGGGGTGGAAAGAGGCAGGGAAGAGATGGGGCCGGGCCTGGGGCTGAGCAGGAGGCTTGGGGGGTCTGCAAAAAAAATTAAATCAAAATGAGGGTCCTCGGGTTGCTAAAGTTTGAGAACCTCTGGCCTACTATTTATATCCTGCTGCCTCTCATCTGTGAGACTCACTGCATCCCTTATCTGCTTCATACTGTGTTTTCCTCCATTTTTCTCACTTCCTTCCACTCCACTTGTTCCATTCTTCCTCCTTTTTATCTTTACCACTCTATTGTTTCCTCCAGTTCCATCTACTCTTTCTCGTCATTCCATCCAACCAAATCCAGATTCCACATCCATTCCCTCTTCTGACCACATAACATTTGACTAAGTTCTAGCCTTTCCTCTTTGTTCACGCAGCTAAACTCTCATCTGGATCCTCCTCTTCTCTCATCATGTCTACTGCAGCCTTCTCCTCTCTGGTCTTGCCAAATCACATCATGTCCCACTTACATCTGTTCAAAAATCTGCTGCAAAGATAATTTTCTTGGCACATCATTTCAATCATGTTACTCCCTCTCTTTTCATCCCTCTACTGACTTTACCGTCTCCAGCCCATCAAACATAAACTACTTGTCTGTGCTTTTAAAGCTCTGTACCATCTCTACCCCCACCTATCGCCTCTTACGCACTATCAAGAAGTTGACTCCTATGTCTTCTTTTCATGGTCCATATGTTAAATTTTCGAACAGCCACCTTGGTGATTTCTCACATGCTGCCCTCGTGCATGGGAGGAGCACTACATAAACAACTGCAAAGCCACCACATTGATCTCCTTCAAATCCCTTTTTAAAATTCTCCTCTGCTGTCATCACTGCAAAAAAAATTGACAACGGTTAGACAATTGGTCTGCTTTTCATGCTGATCAGTACTGTCTCATTACCTTGTGCTCCCCCTGTCTATTCTGTTTTATATCCATCTGTTGCTTCTTGTCTTTACTTAGATTATAAACTCAAAATAATGGTTCCCACCCTAAAGTTATTTGTTTATAGAATGCCTAATCGAATGGGGCTCTGATCCATGATTGGGATTCTTAGGCGCTAAAGCAGTTCAAATAATAAATAATAATTGAAGCACAACAGAGGGCACTCACAGTTGTTTTGTGAATGAGACACATCTACTTGTGCTTCAAAGGCGGAAAAACTTTGGCTCTGGAAGTTTTAGAAATGAAAAGTCAAATGGTATCTTCAAAGAAACCAAATTACAAGTACATTTCCCTTTTTCTCCTGTAGTTGCATCAATGTCTCATTCATCTGCACAAAGATACTCCAACACAAAAGGATGTTTGCTAAGGGGGTTGTTATCTTGCTGCAACAATATTCTCCTGACTTTAGCCTTGCCTGGAAAAAAAAATACTATAGCATTTTCACCCACCTTTTCATTGTAGGCTGCCATGTTTCCATTCTATAACCCCATTCCTTTTATTCACTCCACTTCAAGCAACTAATCTGCTTTTCTCTGTAACTACAGTCAGAGTGTTCAATAGTTTTTCTAAGGGCTTGGCTACACTGGAGAGTTGCAGCGCTGGTGGTGGCTTTACAGCGTTGCAACTCACTCACTGTCCACACTTGCAAGGCACATACAGCGCTGTATCTCCCTGGCTACAGCGCTGGCTGTACTCCACGTCTGCCTGGGGAATAACGACTGCAGCGCTGGTGTGCCAGTGTAAACAGTGATTAATCTTACTACGCTGTAGCTGACTTCCGGAATTTTCCCATAATACTTTTAACTAAAGAACTCTTTGTTTTGTTATGATGCCTCTCTTTGTTTTGTTGTGAACTCAGGGCTCCTGGAGCTGCTTATCTAAAAAACAAACACAGCTACTGTTTGCTGTGAATGAGGCAGGCAGGGGGATGAATGTCCACAGCTAGTGTTTGCTTGAGGAGAGAAACAGCATGGTGGGGGGAGGGGGGGGAGAAGGGAGTCCGTCGGAGCAGCTGCTTATCTGGTCTGAAGGCTATTTGCACTTAAGAGTGTAGGGGAAGTGGTCGGAATTTGAAAGGCAGGGAGCTGACACAGTGTCGGCTCCAAAAATCCACACTCTCTCTCTCTCTCTCTCCCCCACACTCCCTGTCACACTCCACCCCACCCCCCTCTTTTGAAAAGCACGTTGCAGCCACTTGAACGCTGGGATAGCTGCCCATAATGCACCACTCCCAACACCGCTGCAAATGTGGCCACATTGCAGCGCTGGTAGCTATCAGTGTGGCCACACTCCAGCGCTTTCCCTACACAGCTGTACGAAGACAGCTTTAACTCCCAGCGCTGCACACCTGC